>NC_042998.1:325000-405000 GCF_006345805.1 Octopus sinensis | reverse complement strand
AAATGGACTCGGTTATTGTTCGAAGCCCTGCATAATGTCAAATGGTCGCAGTCCTTGCCTCCATAAAGCCCAACACTCAAAAGGTGCTTTTAACATTTCATTTGCACATGCGCAAGTTACCTAACACCAGCATCAGCCACAATTTTGGTTTCACTTGGCTTGACAGCCAAATGTCTCAGTCACTAGTCATTGCCTCTGTGAGACCCAAAGTTCAGAGGTCATGCTTCACCACTTCGTCCCATGTTTTCTTAGGTCTACTTCTACCGCAGGTTCCCACCAAAGTTAGAGAGTGGCACTTCTTCACACAGCTGTCCTCATCCATATGCATCACATGACAATACCAGCACATTCGTCTCTCTTGTACACCACATCTGATGCCTCTTGTGCCTAACTTTTCTCTCAAGATGCTTACACTCTGTCAAACATGCACACTGACATTGCACATCCAGCAAAACATACTAGTTTCATTTCTTTCATATGTATATATATTATCGTATACCTTTTAGATATGTTTATTACACAGGCACATAACACAAATACAACCTCTTATTCTTCTACCCATAGTTTCCTTATCAACCACAAAATTATAAAATGTGTGAACCTATGAAAGGCCTTCTCCAAGTCAACAAATGTCAGGTAGAGAGTTTTACTGCTAGCTAAGTATTCTTCTTGCTATTGTCTCACTAGAAATGTGGTGCTGCTGTTACTTATTGTTCTTACAATTGAGTTGCATCTCATCTGGACTAATTTGGTTCCTAATAAATTGTGTTAAAATTGTTTCTGTGACTTTTAAAACCATAACTATGGAGACAGATATGCTGTGACTGCAAAGACCCGACAAATAATATGAATTCATGGCTGTTTCCTGCACCAGTTTCACATAGCCCCAGCCCATCCAAAGTACCTTGGATTGCAGAATGACCTGCTGTGCTTACCTTGGATCGTAGGGTGACCTGCTGTGCTTGAGGAGACCTATTGAGTCAAGTACATCAACATCAAAATAAAAATCAAATGGAAATTGTAGTTGTGATATGTGCTGGTGGCACGTAAAAAGCACCATCCGAACATGGCTGCTGCCACCCTCCCCTGCCACCTGTGCTGGTGGCATGTAAAAAGCACCCACTACATTCACGGAATGTTAGGCATTAGAAAGGGCATCCAGCTGTAGAAACACTGCCAGATCAGACTGGAGCCTGGTGCAGCCTCCTGGCTTCCCAGATCCCGGTCGAACCGTCCAACCCATGCTAGCATGGAGAACGGACGCTAAACGATGATGACATCAATAGTTTACTCTATCTGTAATTGCGACTTCTAGTCCATCTACCTTAGTCTGGTAAAAGTTCATAATAATACCATTGTGTGTGTGTTGTTATGTTATATGTTTTTAACTTATTTCTGTATAAAACTCACTTGTGTGTAATGTGCACCACTATTTTAGAGTACTGTAATGCCAGAAAAATATGTCTTGTGTGTGACTTTCTTCAGGATAATCTTGAAGAAGGCAATATAATTATAAAGGAAGCTAGAATGATAGGAAATCTAAAGAAAATAGCATGGAAAGAGAGAAAGAGACAGACAGACATCAACATTTTCTTTTGTGTGCTTTACATTTGTGTAAATAGTGAGTGTTATAGTGTGATGTATGTGTGTGCGTTTGTTGTGCATGTGTGTGTGTGTGTGTCATGTGAATGTTGATTTTATTCCATATCTCTGTCTATATATCTCTACATATACACATCAGAAAAAGTCAAAAAGACATTGACGAAGACCAGAAAAATCGAAATTTATCAATGAAACTGAGACAATATATTGTGAAATTTTATGAATTATTATATTAGTAATAATGAAGAAAACAATGTTATTAGTTGTGTCATTTGATGCTGTTTTTAATCAATATATTGAGCAAATCCTTTGTGTTTATCTATAAATTTTTGAGTGTTTGTATATGTGGCTGTATTTATACATCTGTGTGGTTGTAGGTTATTTCAAGAGTAAATAATTGTGAGTTCATTTTTTTTTGTTTTTGTCATGAAGTATTGTTTCATTTCTGCACATGCACTGTACAAAAGTAAGGAAAATAAGAAAAAAAATCAGGAATCATCATCATCATAATTATCATCATTATCAGAGGTGGCATTTCACATCCACTTTTCCAGTGCTAGCCTAAGCTGGAGAAGACTTCTTCAGGTTGTATTCTGTGGCCTGATGCCCTCCTTCATGTAACATACTTTATTTCACTGATCTTTGTGTGTCAAACTACGAAGCTGTAGGACATTCATCTATACATTTAAAGCTGAAGTTGTCTGTGTGGCAGGTTTGGTAGCCTTCAACTAACACTATCTTCTCCGAGACCCTGCGGTGCAAGTTGACCAAAATTGAGAGTATGATAGAAGAAGGCTTGCTCTACATTCTGTAGAACAAAAATTCAAATCGGACCATGTTAAGACCAAAAATTATTTACATCAAAAAGGTACTTTTTTTCTATGAAAATCCCTATTTTTTACAATTTTTTTATTGCTATGTCGCCATTTTTCAGTGTATTTCAACCATAAAAATGTTCACTTAAAGAGAATTACAAGCTACATAAGGCAAAATTTTTACTTTTCAAAAAAAATTGAAACTATGTCAAAACTTTGTTAACGCGACATCAAAGTCTGCCATTTTAAGTGCAACTAAAAAACAAACCTTAGCAACACCAGGATATACTGCTAGTAAGAAATATAATGAAATGCCATAGTTGCCCAAACAGTGACAATGCAAAGACATGTTGAGATGCACATGCACACAAGTATGCAATAGATCTCTTTACAGCTTCCTTCTACTAAAATTTACTCTTTAAACATTGGTAACGTGAAGGGTATATATCATCATTAAGATCCATTAACTGATCAACCAGTCATTGGGATGCCACCCCAGATGCTTCTATAGTCAGCCATTGCCACTGGCCCCTACATTCTGTCATGCAATGCAGGCTTGCAATGTTGCGACCTATCCAGTCATTGATGTTGACAAACCAGTATTTTCTCTGTCGACCTCTCTTTCACCTTCCGCTCCATGAACAGTGGTTTTGGACAGGGAATTGAGGTGGGATACATGACTATATCAGGAAATCTTTCATCTTTTTACCTGTGCAAGGAGTGGTTCCTGTCTGCCAGCATATTTATTAACTTACTGTCTGACAAAGCTATTCATTTTATGCTCTGTGCACATTATGTGCAGCAGCTTCCTGAAGTACTTGTGCTCCAATGCCTGGATTCCTCACTTTGTGTCAGCTGTAGGAATCCAGCTCTCACACACATTCAGAAGAATCAAAGTTACCAGGGACTTCTACACTCAGTCTTTTTTGGAGAACTAATTGATTTGTTTTTCTATCTAGTGTTCATCTTCATCATGGCAGCAGAGGCTAAACTGAGTCTTGTTATTTCTTTGTGAGAACTACCATCCTTAATCCAAGTACTTAAATCTTAAGTACTCGAAGATGTCCACTTTGTCAAGCTTTTCTTCGTTCAGCATAATGTCGATTGCTGTATTCTGGTTGTTACTATTAACCAGGTTCTGCTCTTTTCTGGGCTGCTGACCTCCATCTTAGATGCACCTGATACTTTTTCCAATCTGGTGGTGAGTTCCTGTATTCTGCTTCACTGCTTCCTAACAGGTCAATGTCATCAGCAAAGCACAGGTTGGAAATGGGCTGTCCTCCAATGGAGACAGAGGAGTGTCTCTTGCATGATGTCCTCCAGGAAAGTGTTGAAAAGCACTGGAAGAAGAAGGCATTCTTGTCAAACACCCACTGTTGTCCTGAAGAATTCTCCTATATTGTTGTTCAGAACTGCACTGCTTGAGTTTGCATACAATACTTGGATTACTTCGACGTGGTTGTTGTCACAGTTGTAATTCTTCATCACTTACCCCCAGCCCATCAGGTCAAACATAGTCAAAGGCCTTTTCAAAGTCAATAAGGTTTTAACAGAGGTCAGATTTGTGTTGCAGATGTTTCTCAATGAGCCGTTTAATGTTTGATGTGTACTCTACAGTACTCTTTTTGACCTAAATCCTGTCTGTTCTTCTGCAAGGGTTTCCTCTGTCTTCCCCTTTCCAATACTTTGCTGGGGTGGCTATAATTCTGGCAGAGTCTTAAGTTGTCTTTCTTGGGAATGGGTATCATCAGTGATTGGGTCCATTCCTTTGACCACTGCTTTGTCTCCCATATCATCTGACACATAACTTTGGCCCTTCATGTCTTAGAAGCTCTCTTGGGATGTTATCCACTCCTGAAGGTATCCCATCTTTGTGTATGCACTCTGCCTCTTTGACTTCCTCGCTGAGAATTAGAGTATACCCAAATTCTCTGTTGTTGTTGGAATTGTCTAGAATCTTGCTGTCATGTTTGAGTTTGTGTTTGTAAAGGTCTTCATAATACTCAGACCATCTTTTGATGACATCATTCTCATCCGTGAGGAACAGGCCTGTTTGGTCCTTGATAATAATGGTGGTGTGTTTCTTTGTTTTCGTTAGGATTTTGAGGATTTCATAAGCAGCCTTACTGTTGCCCTTCTTAATCCCAGCTTCGATGACTTTGCCCTTATCTGCTACCCATTCCACTTTGGCTTCCCTCATTTTATTCTTAGCCTTCCTATTCATGGCATTGTATTTGCTGGCTTGCCACCTGACCCATCAGCTTGGTCTGTCTCAGGCCCTGTTTAAATCACAGAAGTCCAAGATATCATCAGTAACCCATAGTTTCTTTTTCCTTCTTCTTCCCAACCCTTCTAGAGCCATTTCCTGAAGTGCTTCCTTGATGTCAGTCAGGGAGTCTATATTATCTTCCCGAAGGTTAAGAGCTGCAAACTTGCCTCTGATTTTCATTTCTAACACAGCTGCAACCCAGAAATCTTTTAGTTTGCTTACATCAAACCTAATATGTGGGACTCTTTTCTTATGGGTCCTTTTCAGAAGGGAACTAGAGTATTCTCTCTTCCCACAATGTAATCATTATAACATCCACTTTTCCATGCTTTCATGGGTTGGGCAAAGTTTATTGAGGCAGATTTCCTATCATTATTGCCCTTCTTGTCATCAACCTTCACTTCTTTCCAATCAAGGTAATATTTCTCCTTAGCCAGACACACTTTTACAAATTATTGCAAATGAATGACACTGTTTGTATGATAGTGTCGATCATTTACGACTACATGTGTGTGTGGTGTGTGGTGTGTGTGTGTGTGTGTGTGTATACAGCCCATTGTGTATGTATATATATACACACATAATGCGCTTCCTTCATTTTCTGTTTACCAAATTACAAGGATTTGGTCAACCTGGAGCTGTAGTAGAAGATACTTACCTAAAGTACCATGCAGTGGGACTGAAACTGGAACCTTATGGTTGGGAAGCAAATTTGTTACTACACAGCCAAAAGGTTTTTAGAAAGAATTCTTGATACAATCACATTATTTGAAGAAAGATTTTCTTAAAATTAATATTATTAATTATAAAACAAAACTTTTTTTAAAAAGTGACACACATTTTTTTGGAAACAAGTGTTCATAATACATGTTTTTCACTATTTACAACTCTTTGAACAAACATCGTATAAATGTATGTATACACACACATACACACACACACACAAACACACACACACACACACACACACACACACATGTTCATGGGTATGTTTTCCCTTTTTGTCTTGCATCTGTTGATCTATGGTTATGTTTCTGGTAAAATATGAGGAAAGTATTTTCTATATGCAATATGGAAACTTGCAATTTATATGAAACACATACATAGATATTAATGAACCATTTTGTAAATGCTCTTTCAGCCATTTATATGCATGCATAGTCTACTGATGGCTTGCTGTTCAGATTTCAGCTCATTGACTGAATATAATTTTCATCAGGAGAATTGTTTGCTATACATTTGTTCATTTAGGGTAGCATTCATATATACTCTATCAGATCTTATATATATGCTTAGTCTACTCATGGCTTCTTGTTCAAATCTTTGCTCACTAAGTGAATGTGCATGGTCTGATCATAGTTTGTTGATCAAATTTCAGTTCATTTGTTATTCAATTTGTTCATTTAGAGGACCATTCATTTATGGGCACCCTGTTCTGCATACTTACATCCATACACACACACATAAAGAGAGCAAGAGAAAGATGATGATGATGATGATGTTTGAAATATAACTTAGCTAAAGGTCTTTACACAAAATAATAATTTAAATATAAATATATTAAAGCATCGTTTTGTGCCAAAAATTAATTCTATTTTCACTCTGAAGCAAGTTGGCTGCAAAAGGGTCAAACTGTTTCACAATTTATCTCAAATCCCTTCTATTTAATGTTGATTTTATCATTTTAATATTCATGTTGGTACAGATGTGGCTGTTTAGTTAAGAAGTTCGCTTCCTAACTGCATGCTACAGTCCCTCTGTTTGTCACCTTGGGCAAGTGTCTTCTAGTATAGCTCCAGTTGTCCAAAACCTAGAGGATGACACTTGTGGAAGAGGGTTTTACATTAAAAGCACGGGTGCTGGTGTCTCAGAAAAAGCACCCAGTACACTCTGTGAAGTAGGAGGTATTAAGAAGGGCATCCAACCATAGAAACCATGGCAGAACAGATGATAGATCCTGGTGCAGCCCCTCACCTTACCAGCTCTGGTCAAACCATGCAATCCATCTCAGCATGGAAAATGGACGTTAAACGATGATAGATTTTTTTTTTATGTTCAAACTGAACAGATCCAGCCTCTCACACCTACCTTACAATGTCATTCTTAAAATAAACAATCATATCATTGAAATCATGTAGATACAAGATAATCCACAATTAATTCGAAACACTATGAATAAATAATCATTACATTTCACAGATAATCTGAATGCCAAAGGATTAGATATTTTATTTCTTAGAAAATTCCTGCCTTTCTAAATACCCAGTTACCAATTGGCACTTCATTGCGAGCTCATAATACCTCCAAGAAGCCACTACCATCCAGGTTAAGAACCACTGCTATCATTCAAATCTAATCAAACTTACCTGTACAAGTAGAAATATATCACAACTTTAATGAGTTACAAATGAAGAATATTGCTTTCAAATTTTGGCACAAGGCCAGCCAGTTTGGGGAAGGGATAAATCAATTAGACTGACCCCAGTGCTCAACAAGTCTTCTGTTATCAACCTCAAAAGGATGAAAGCAAAGTCAGCCTCAGCTGCATTTGAACTCAGAACACAAAGATGGACAAAATTCCTCTAGGCATTGTTCCCGATGTGCTAACTATTTTGCCAGCTCAATGCATTACAAATGAAGAATATTAAAATTTAAGTATATTTCAGTAAGTTAACTTTATAAATTATGATGAATATATAACTATTTTGATATATAAAAAATTTCAAGTTAAATTATGCAACTTCCAGGTTTAATTAAATACATTATGTACAGATAACAATTAGCTGCAATAATAAATAATTAACTGAAATAATTACTACCAGAATTCAAATCTAAGTCACTGACTTCATCTTTTTGAAAAGTTTACCTTATATTGCCTGTGACTCACTGGTTTCTTTAATAAGGAGAGTGGTGTGTAGCTTATTGTCCTCACACCCACACATGCCCATGTGCACACAAATACAGACATACATTCACATGTATACAGCATATACAGCACTTGTTGTTCATTTATAAATGCAACTGGCAACTAAAACATTTTTTATATCTTAACGTATATATTTGTATAATGTGTGTGTGTGTGTGTGTGTGTGTATAGAGAGAGAGGTGCATGGCTCAGTGATTAGAGCATTGGACTCACAATCATGTGGTAGTGAGTTCAATTCCCAGACCAAGCTGTCTGTTGTGTTCTTGTGCAAGACACTTTATTTCACATTGCTACAATTCATTCTGCTGTAGAAATGAGTTGCAACATCACAGGTGCCAAACTGTATCAGCCTTTGCCTTTCCCTTGGATAACATCGGTGGCATGGAGAAGGGAGGCTGGTATGCATGGGTGACTGCTGGTCCTCCACAAACAACCTTGCCTGGACTTGTGCCTGGGGAGGTAACTTTCTAGGTACAATCCTATGGCCATTCATAACCAAAGGAGTTCTTTATCCTTTACCCTTTATATATATATCATCCATCATTTGAATCTGGATTTTGTCCCCGTTAATAGGGGTTGCTAGATCTACCTCAGTGCCATAGCAACTGCCCTCACACCATCTTGCCATCTTGCCCAGTTTTGGGTATCCTCCCTTCTCAACCCTCCCAGTCTCTTCCTCTACCTGTCCCCTCCATATTTTCCTCAGTCTAACCTTGCTTTCACTTTCCATTTACCTCAAACTCTAGCATCCTCTTCAGAACATGCTCCTTATCCCTCCTCAACACATGCCTATACCACCGCACTCCATTTGCCTTTGCCAGCCGTTCCACTGATTCCACAGCATCCACATCAAGTCCTCAGTCCTTCTCAAAATTGCCATCTTGCTCTCTCTCTCAAATACCCATACAGCATTGCAGCTTTCACATAACTCCTATCGACCCTTCTTTTCATCTTTAATGAGAATCTTTTCCCATATAATAATACTCCACATTCCCTGAACTTCACCCAGCCAAGTCTCGCTCTTGCTGTCACAGCTGCTTCACATCCACCACTTACATCCACTCTATCTGCCAAATATAAGTATATTAATCAAAGTATACAGTATTATAGATCCATTTAAGCTGATCTTGTGGATCAGTATACTTTAATTAATATACCCATTCTATTGATAAATATTGATTTCAAATTTTGGCACAAGGCCAGCAATTCCAGGGGAAGTGTAAGTCGATTACATTAACCCCAGAACTCAACTGGTACTTGTTTTATCAACCTTGCAAAGAAAAAAGGTTAAGTCGACCTCTGAAATTTGAACCCAGGACGTAATGACAGATGAAATACCACTAAGCATTTTATACAGTCTGCTAACAATTCCATTGACAAACATATGAGTACATGTTTTTTCCAAATTATGGTTGTTAGACAACTATATATATGTGTGTGTGTGTATATATAAAGACATGTATGAATGTATGTGTGTTTGTTTTTATACA
The DNA here is from genome assembly GCF_006345805.1 of Octopus sinensis. NCBI lineage: Eukaryota > Metazoa > Mollusca > Cephalopoda > Octopoda > Octopodidae > Octopus > Octopus sinensis. The sequence continues at coordinate 395,898 of NC_042998.1, read as the reverse complement.
AAGTTATATATAAAAATAATTTAAGGTTTACTCAATACATTTTATTCAGTACGTATTAACTTTTTAACTTTTTAACTTTTAAAATGAATAAGTTGATAGTGACTTCAAAGTTTCAGCTTGCTCACCTTATTTAAGAGTGTAAGCTTCAAAGTCATTGTAATGCTTATCCTTGTAAAATATTCTTATAAGTCTATATATATATATATATATACCAACTTAAAAGTCACACTCTATGTGGACTTTTAAGCTAGCTTCTGCACACGGCTAATTAAGCCTGCAGCCTAAAACTAAAGAGAGCATTTTAATTTTCAACTGTTAGCATATAACAAATCCTCATCCAGACTCCTGGATGTTCAAGAACCAAATGAAGGGCAGATGTTTTCAATCCTGGAATCATCCTGATTCTAAAAAGGAACAGTTAAAGTTGAGACAGTGTCACATGACAACTTGCTGGGGCTGCCTGCTGGAGTCTAGCAGAAGGTATTTAAAGGGAAATTTGACATGACAGTCAGTCACCCGCTGACACTTGTTAACGCTACATCAAAGAGGCCAGGGAACAGAAGAAAGAAGACATGCACCCAACACCAGAGCTGAAGACACCTCCGAAAGGGCGGGGCCCCACCATGTCAAAACAGTAGAGGAGGAGGGGCCGAAACTGGATGTGGTTCCTCTTGATGATGTCTTGAGCTAACTGGAACCTATAAAGGAGCTGTTTGGTAGCAGACAACGAAACATGGTTGAAATTCCTCCTAATATGTCTATGTAGAGAAACTGTAGACAGAGATACGGAGGTCCTGAATGAACAGACAGACAGAATTTCACATTTATTATTATATATACATACATACACATTTGTGTGTGTGTGTTTGTGTCCAAGTCACAGATGCAAATGGAGTCAAGAAACTTGCTTCCCAAACACATGCTTTCAGGTTTGATCCCACTGCATGACACCTTGGGCAAGTGTCTTCTACTATAGCCTCAGGCCAACCAAAGGCTTGTGAGTGGATCTGGCAGGATGGAAACTGAAAGAAACCTCTATATATTTGTGTATGTGTGCATAATAATAATAGAAATAATAACAATAATAATAACAACAATAGCAGTAATAATAATAATAATAATAATAATGATAATAATAATAATAATAATAGTAATAATAATAATAATGATAACAATAATAATAATAATAATAATAATAATAAAATATCAGAAATAGAAATAGAACATCTAAAAGAAAAAATACATCAGGAAAATGTAGATAGAAGCCACACAACAATGCCCAATAATATAAACACTGAAACAGTAAAACATGAAGACAAACATAACATTCCCAACAAACACGATGTAAACAAAAAACAACAAACCCAGACCGTAAGGATGCATAATAATATGCAAGCAAAAACAAGACAAACAAACATACGAACGTGAAAAAAGTGACACAAATGTAAAAGCTGGAAACAACGAAGGGGAGCCTAATGATTATGATACTACAAAAAGTAGAATAATCAAAGAACTGAAAAACACAGATCTCAAGATGGACCACCGACCATACCTCCCAAAAATCAAAATAGACGAAATAACAACATCAATTATAAACAGCATAAACCTAGCCGTCACGGAACTAATAGCCACTGAAACAAAAAGCGATATCACTGAGCTAAATGACTTAGTATACGCAGCAGCCACTGCAGCCACAAAAGAAGCTGGATACTCACTCAAACCCATCCAAACAGAAGTACCACCACCCAAACAAACTCTGTGGATAAATAACATCCAAAACAAAATACAAAAAAATGAGAAAAGATCTGTCGATTCTTAATGAAATCAGTAGACAATCAATGCTACTGAGCAACAAAAAGAAAACAAAAATACTCTGCAAATACAACATCACAGAAAATGATTTACCTGAGATAAAAGAAAAACTAAAGCAAGATATCCTTGCCAAAGCACAAAGGATCCGCCGGTACAAGAAACGCCAGCGCTTCTTTGAACAAAACAAAAAGTTCAACTCCAACCCCAAAAAGTTCTACCAAGAACTTGGCAAAAATAAAATAGAAATCACTGCAGCACCAACGGCAGAAGAAGTGGAAGAATTCTGGAGAGAAATATGGTCGGCGAACGAACAACCAAAAAAAAAGAGTATTAAAACAACAAACTCAGCATCTGAGCAACTTTGGACCCCCATAACAACTGAAGAGGTCACTCAGGCACTGCAAAGACTAAGCAACTGGAAGGCACCTGGGCATGACAAGATCCCCAACTTCTGGTTGAAATATCTAACAGGAATGCACAAAAAGCTGGCTGAAAACTTTAACAACATGCTAGCAGAACCAAAGACAATGCCAGAATGGCTCACGAAGGGGAAAACCATCTTAATTCCCAAATCAAATGAGACAGCAAAACCAGAAAGCTACAGACCTATAACCTGTCTCCCTACAATGTACAAAGCATTTACTGCAGTGATATCGCAAAGATTGAACAAGCACCTGGACGAAAACAAACTGTTCCCAGAAGAGCAGAAAGTATGCTGCAAAGGCTCATACGGCTGTAAAGATCAACTAATGATCAATAAAGCCATAACTGAAGACAGCCACAGAAAGAAGAAAGGCCTCAGTATGGCCTGGATCGATTACAAAAAGGCGTTTGATAGCATCACCCACACATGGATTCTCGAAACACTGGCCATGAACAAAGTTGCACCAACAATTATAAAGTACATAGGACACTCTATGAATAAATGGCAAACAGTGCTACAGCTCCAAACAAAAGAGGGACTCATGAAAACCAAAGCCATCCCCATTAGAAGAGGAATATTCCAGGGAGATATGCTCTCTCCACTCCTTTTCTGCTTGGCACTGTCACCTCTATCGGATATGCTAAACAGAACTGGATGTGGATATAAATGTTATGGCAAAACGATCAGCCACCTTTTATATATGGATGACCTAAAACTATATGTTGCAAATGACAAACAGCTGGAAACACTATTAAAGACAGTTCATGGATTTACCAAAGAAATAGATATGAAATTTGGATTAGAAAAATGCGCCAAAGTAACCCTGAAAAGAGGAAAACTAATTAAGAGTAGCAACATCACACTAGATAAAACCAATGAAATAAAAGAATTAGACCAAAGCCAAACTTACAAATACTTAGGAATCCATGAACTAGATAAGACACAACACACACAAATGAAAGAGAAAATAAAAAAAGAATATTATAGATGAGTTAGATCAATACTAAAAACAGAGCTCAATGCTAAAAACAAGATAATAGGTATCAACACTTTAGCTGTCCCAGTTATAAGTTACTGCTACAATATCCTTAACTGGACACGAAATGAACTGACCAAAATAGATAGGAAAACAAGAAAAATAATGACAGGATCTAGGATGCATCACCCAAAATCTGACATAGAAAGGCTATATATACAACGTATAGATGGTGGCAGAGGCCTTATACAACTGGAAAACTACTATAAAATAACCACCATAGGACTGCAAAAATATCTACTTCAGAAGGAAGGAAAACTTATACAAATAGCGGAAAAACACGAGCAAAACAAAAAACTGTTCTCAGTATTTAAGGAAGCTGACAAATACAAACAAGAAATCATACCACCTAACAGATATGAAGAAACAACAAAAGCTATAAAACAAATGAAATCGAAAATTCAACTAGAACAGCAACGAACCATGATAAAACGATGGCAAGAAAAGCCCCTTCATGGTAAATACTGGACTAAACTAAATGCAAAAGAAATAGACAAAGAAAAGTCCCAACAATGGTTGAGAAGCTCAGGACTCAAAGCAAAGACAGAGGGATTTTTAATTGCAGCACAAGACCAGAGCCTCCCTACCAGAAATTACCAAAAACATGTAATGAAAAGAAATATAACAAGTAACTGCAGAATATGTGGAGATGGACAAGAAACAATAAATCATATTATCTCTGGCTGCCCAGTCCTGGCTAAGAAGGAATATATTCACAGACATGACAGAGTTGGAACCTACATACATTGGAAGCTATGCCAACATTATGGAATAACAACAGAAAAAAGATGGTATAGGCACACACCAGAAAAGGTCACAGAAAACGAGAAAGCAACCATACTCTGGGATATGCCGATACACACAGATAGAGAAATTAAGGCCAACAGACCAGATATAGTTGTCAGAGATCATGAAGAAAAAAATGCTTTCTAATTGATGTATCAATACCGGCAGATGACAATGTGTCTCTAAAAGAAAAGGAGAAACTTTCAAAATACAAAGACCTGGAAATAGAGGTAACCAGAATGTGGAATCTAAAAACAGAAACAATTCCTATCATAGTAGGTGCATTAGGCATGATAAAAAAATATTCAGACAAATACATAACAAAAACACCAGGACTTACAAACACATATAACATACAGAAAATTGTACTACTAGGCACTGCACACATCCTACGCAGAACACTTTCCATACAATAACCATCAGAGCATCACAACAAATCACAGCACATACCCAAGGCACACAGAGCTGCGCTCGATAGTGAAGTGAAAGCACGCTATAAAAATAAAACTACTGAATAATAATAATAATAATAATAATAATAATAATAATAATATAATAATAATAATAAAAATAATATTAATAATAATAATATAATAATAATAATGCACCACACGCACACACATAGAGGTGTTGAAGGTTTTGAAATTTTATCCTACTAAATTCACCAAAGGTTACCATAAGTTTAGTGAGCAGATTTCAAGTAGATAGATACCACAGAAATCTATCAGATTGTCTGTACCCTGTTCTTGAAATGTTGCCTGATGGACTCATGGCATCAAGCTGATTCTGCTGAGAATTACATGAAGGATATAGAACTGTCTGCAGAGTACTGAGTGATTCAGTTACACTCTAAATTCATGAGTATGCAACTGCTTTGGTTAAACATATGGAATACCCATGATCAAAACCAGTGCAAGTTCCATTAAAAAATCATGTGGTAAGTAACTTGTTTACCAACCACATGGTTCCAGGTTCAGTCCCACTGTGTGGCACCTTGGGCAAGTGTCTTCTACTATAGCCTTGGGCCAACCAAAGCCTAGTGAGTAGATTTGGTAGACGGAAACTGAAAGAAGCCTGTCATATATATATATATATATATATATATATATATATGTGTGTGTGTGTGTGTGTGTATATGTTTGTGTGTCTGTGTTTGTCCCCCCAACATTGTTTGACAACCTATACTGGTGTGTTTACGTCCCCGTAACCTAGCAGTTCGGCAAAAGAGACCAATAGAATAAGTACTAAGCTTACAAAGGATAAGTCCTGGGGTCGATTTGCTCAACTAGTGGCAGTGCTCCAGCATGGCCACAGTCAAATGACTGAAACAAGTAAAAGAGTGAAGAGTAAAGAGTATCATGATTATCATCATCATCATCATTGTTTTAACATACTCTCACTTTTTCATACAGAATTTGTTGAGGCAGATTTTCTATGACTGGGTACCTTTCCTGTTGCAAACCCTTACCTGTTTCCTAGAAAGAATATATTTTCCCATTATCAGATAGGTTAGAATCAAAGGATGCTGCTTCTGTGATCGTTCTGCTTATTTACAATTCTCATGTGAGCATCATTCAACGTCCATTTTCCATGCTGGCATGGGTTAGACAGCCTGACTAGAATTGGTAAGCTGGAGATCTGCACCAAGTTCCAGCCTGATTTGGCAAGGTTTCCTCAGCTGGATACTCTTCCTAATGCCATCAGCACAGATGCTATTTACATGACACCGGCAATGGCCACATCTATGATTTCACAGGTGCCATTTACATGACTCCAGCCATGGCCACAACTATGATTTCACTTGGCTTGATGAGTCCGCTCAAGCATGTCAGGACGGTCAACACAAAACACACACACACACACACACACACATATCCATCTTCTCTGCCCACTATTCCTGAGAGGGTTGTGGAGGTAGGGTCTGCAGGCACCTCCTCCATAGAGTCTTACCAGTAGCAACTGTCATTAGACATTCCGGCTGGATTCCCAAACATGACCAGCTGAGATTATGGATATTATCCGACCATCTTCTTCTTGGTCTCTTCCTAAGTTTCCTGCCAGTTGGCTCAGCTGGAAAAATCTATCTTGCAGTTCTTTCCTGAAAGATTTTACTCATGATGATGATGATGATGATGTCCATAGAACCAGAGTTGTGACTTCTCAATATGGAGAAACAGCTGATCAACAAATGGAAAACTAGGAAAATTAGATGTGTCCATTTTCTCAGTTCTCTCTGTCTCTCCCTCTCTGACACACACATCCACACACATACATACACACACACACACACACACACACACACACTCACACACACACATACATGCACACACACACAACCCTTTTTGAGATCGCTAAAATAAATACTAGTTGTGTACAGGAGTCGATGTAATTGACTTACCCCTCCCCTGAAATCATTGATCTTGGGCCAAAATTTGAAGCCAATATATAATATGCAAGAATAAGGTAGCGAACTGGTAGGATTGTTAGCATGCCAAGCAAAATGTTTAATGGTATTTTATCTATCTTTACATTCTGAGTTCACATTCTTAATTCTTTATTGCCCACAAGGGGCTAAACATAGAGGGGACAAACAAGGACAAACAAAGGTATTAAGTCGATTACATCAACTCCAGTGCGTAACTGGTACTTAATTTATCATCATCATCATCATTGTTCAACCGTGGTCGAGACTTTCATAGTCTTTTCAAATGGCTAATAATGTGTGCGTGTGCCACTACTACACACATTGGAAAGCATTGTACAACCAAGTACTAAAGAAGATCTTTCCTCCTCCATGAAACAAAGCTGTTCCCGCTGGACGTCAACCCAGTATTTCTAAGCTACGGACCCAGTGATTTATTGTAAGGTTATCTCCCTAGATAGATTGCCTTCACTACGGCTAAGGAGCCCTTTCTACCCCATTAATTTATCAACCCCGAAAGGATGATAGGCAAAGTCAACCTCGACAGAATTTGAACTCAGAATGTAAAGACAGACGAAATACTGCTAAGCATTTAGCCCAGCGTGCTAATGTTTCTACCAGCTCACCACCTTGGCTATCTCATGGCTATAGAAGAAAAACACTTGCTCAAGGTGCCACTGAGAAAGACTGAACTCAGAACCATGTGGTTGGGAAGCAAACCACACAGCCATGCTTGTGTCTATGCATGTTTACATTCTGAGTTCAAATTCTGTCGAGGTTGGTTTGCCTTTCACCCTTCTAGTGTCAACAAAATAAGTACCAGTTGCATACTGCAGTTGGTATAATCAACTACACCCCGGCTCCACCAAATTTGCTGGCCTTGTGCCAAAATTTGAAATCAATATATAATAAGGAAGACTATCCTAATTTTCAGCCACTAGTGTTGTTTCAGATATGTACTAAACCTATTGGTACATGCTCTCTGTACGAGACACCATGAATTTAATGTTCTAAATTATCAGGCCACGTGACTATTGCAGTTACTGATTTTGCAAACTTAGTCTTGTTTGCAACATTGTGTCAATGTTTATTTGTTTGTTTGTGTTAAATTTCAAAGACAAATTTGCATATATGTGCATCATGTGATATCTCCTAATTGTGCAGATGCTCCTACTCTGCTAATTTACTATTTTAAAGCCATTAAATTAACGATTGAATATGAGAGTTTAAGTAAAATTCCCAAAATATATCAACATGCATAGACACAAGCATGGCTGTGTGGTAAGAAGTTTGCTTCCCAACCACATGGTTCTGGGTTCAGTCTTTCTGAGTGGCACCTTGAGCAAGTGTTTTCTACTATAGCCCTGAGACAGCCAAGGTTTCGTGTGTGAATTTGGTAGATGGAAACTAAAAGAATAAAAGAAGTCCACTATATATATATATATATATGTATCGAGCATGGTCGTTACCTGCGTCACCTTACTGGCACTTGTGCTGGTGGCACATGAAAAAACATTCAAGTGAGGTCATTGCCAGTGCCGCTGGGCTGGCTCCTGTGCAGGTGGCACATAAAAAGCACCATTTGAGCGTGGCTGTTGCCAGTACAGCCTGACAGGCCCTTGTGCCAGTGGAACGTAAAAGCACCCACTACACTCTTGGAGTGGTTGGCATTAGGAAGGGCATCCAGCTGTAGAAACTCTGCCAAATCAGATTGGAGTCTGATGCAGCCATCTGGTTCGGCAGACCTCAGTCAAATCGTCCAACCCTTGCTAGCATGGAAAGCGGACGTTAAATGATGATGATGATGATATATATGTATGTATATTATTAGCTTTCTGCATATTGTAGTTGTGACCATTATGTGTGTATGTGTGTGTATATGTATACACACACATACACACATAAAAGACCCCCTTCAGTCATGAATGACCATGGAATTGTACCTAGAATGTTCCCCTCCAAGGCACAAGTCTGGGCAAATTTGTTAAGGGAAGACCAGCAGTCACCCATGCATACCAGCTTTTCCTCTCCACACCACTGATGTTATCCAAGGGAAAGGCAAAGGGGCCGATACAGCTTAGAACCAGTGATGTCGCAACTCATTTCTACAGTTGAGTGAACTGGAGCAATGTGGAATAAAGTGTCTTGTTCAAGAACACGACGCACTGCCCTGTCCGGGAATCAAACTCACCACCTCATGATTGTGAGTCCAATGCCCTAACCACTCAGCCATATGCCTTCACTATATGCACATATATACGTATATATATATTCACTCACACATATTCTGCATACACATATTCTTTTATTCTTTTACTAGTTTCAATCATCTGACTGTGGCCATGCTGGAGCACCACCTTTAGTCGAGCATATCGATCCCAAGACTTATTCTTTGTGAACCTAGTACTTATTCTATCGGTCTCTTTTGCCAAACCGCTAAGTTACAGGGACGTAAACACACCAGCATCGTTTGTCAAGCGATGTTGGAGAGACAAACACAACATATACACACACATACATATATATATATATATACATACATATATAAATGACAGGCTTCTTTCAGTTTCCGTCTACCAAATCCACTCACAAGGCTTTGGTTGGCCGAAGGCTATAGTAGAAGACAAGGTGCCACGCAGTGGGACTGAACCCGGAACCATGTGGTTGGTAAGCCACTGATAATAAAATCTAAAATCTCGTAGAGTGAGTTATGAAAGTTGAAGCTATATTACAGCAGATAAAATAATAGCCTCATCTCTTTTCATTTGTATTCCTCTGTCTTCTCTCCCCCTCCCTATCCTGGATTTCCACCGGAAGTTTAAATTTTACTCAGCTTCAATTATAGCTACAGCAAAGAGACTATAGAGACAAGGACTTCTGGTTATGTGGTCATTAGTTCAACATTTGCTACAACAATTGCATTGTTTCAAAACAGCACACATTTTCTCTCTTTATTATAGTTGACGGCTTGGCCAGCAGGCTCCAGGCTCCACTGCTACTTGAGTGTTACATTGCTTGTAATAGAAAAGACATTTAACTGTACAATCACTTGCTATAAACAGGAAAATACTGTTCATCTTAGTTTATAGCCTGTTAAAAGGGCCTTTGTTCAGTCTTAATCATAGTTCAGTAATATATTGTGCTAAAGATGACGTCTGCAAGAGTCTGTATTATTAGGAAGAAAACTTTGTTATATAAGTAAACTGGATGATTTTTATTTCATTTTGTTAAAAGACAATGATCTTGTTGATTTGAATGAAAATTTTTTTCTAATGAATCTAAATTTAAACTAGTTTTTCATCTGAATAATTTCTGTTCCATTCTAAAGTAATTTTCTGCTTTGATTTTGATTAAAATCCCATTTTCTACTAAAATTATCTTCACTCTCTTGGTTGTTTTCCTTCAAAATATTTTCAGTACTTTAAATGTCAAATGTTCCTGTGTGTATAAAAATACTTAACAGCCACTTAACAGATAGGATTAGTTAACACATGTCAGTTTCTGTCATCAATACCTAGTCTAAAGGATCTTTTATCTTATCGATTTTTACTTGTTTCATACTGGGACACCACCTTGAAGAGTTTAGTTGAAGAAATAAACCCTACTACTTATTTTTTAAGTCTAGTACTTATTCTATCAGTCTCTTTTGCTAAACCATTAAGTTTCAAGAATGTAAACAAACTAACACTGTTAGTATGGAACAAACACAAATACACTGGGCTTCTTTCAGTTTCTGCCTACCAAATCCACTCACAAGGTTTTGGTTACTTCAGGACTTTAGAAGACACTTGCCCAAAGTGCCTCACAGCAGAACTGAACCTGGAACCATGTGGTTGGTAAGCAAACTTCTTACCATATAGCCACACCAGGATGCCTTGTGATATTTCTTCTGGCTCATTGCATTTTTAGTTCAAATCCCACCATGGCCTTCTTGAGTATTCAATTCAATCTATTACCCAGTTTAACTCCACCACCTGGCACCATACTCTACTTAAACACTCTGTTCACTATGTAACGTAGGCCATCAAAAACTTTTCTCCATTGTTCTTGCCTCTGGGCTCTTTTCTGCTCCTCTTCAGCTGAGTACTGCTTTTTCAACTCTATCTCATTGCCTCACATCCAGTTATTTTCAGGGTGTCCTCTCTTCTACCTCCTTTGTGTTTCCCAGTTCAGAGGATGTATTTCTCTTAGATGAAGACCTTCCTCTCTTGGTTTTGAATTGTCATTGATGCTTCTGTAACTTTTTTCAAGGTAAAGGTGTTAACCTTATAGCGAAGCTAAAGTTCCTTCCTGAATCACATGAACTCATAAGGCCAGTTTTCTGGTTTCTGGGGATGCCCAGTCCAGCACAGGATTACTCATTTTGGCCAGTCCAGGAATCAAAAGCACAATCTTATGTTCATGAGTCCAGCACCCTAACCACTAAGCCATGTGCTTATTTTTTTACCTCAGGGAAGAGGTGTTCCATATTAAGGTAGCTTGTATCCTTTGGCCTGCCCAACATTAGAGGCCCTACCAAGCTTACGCTCTGCTGGTGTAGTTCTCAGGGTCACTGAGTCTCCACACCACAACAAGGATTGGACCTTGTGGTGGATGGCACCTTGGGCATCTTCAACAAAGTCCACATTTGCTCTAAGTATTCAAGCCTGGGCTCTGGTTTAAGGATATCTTCCTCACTCCCTCACATTACTCTCAGAGACCCTGTAAAGGTTCATGGGCACAATGCTCTGAAGCAGTGGTTCTCAAACTAACAAATACCAGGCCTGACCCCAAAGTTCACTTTGCAATCACACAGTTTCAGCTTGGCAGTCGCACTGTGCAGGACCTTGAGCAAATGACTTCTACTAAATCCTCAGGCCAACTAATGCCTCGTTGGTGAATTTGCTGTGTGGAAGGCCATTGTGTATATTTATCTTTTAGTTTTTAATTGTTTCAGTCATTAGACTGTGACCATGCTGGGACACCACTATGAAGGGTTTAGTCAAACAAATCAACCTTAGTACTTATTCTATATGTCTTTCCATGCCCATCACTAGGGAATGGGTCTCCGGACAACACTGCCTTCTCACTATCCATTGGTGCACCCTCAGATTTAGAGAATACAATTTACAAAATTTTTCCCACAATACAAATTAGTGCCCACCCAGGATATTCTGAAGCACCCCCCCCCCCCCCCCCAGGTACAAAAATCTGGCAAAAAGTCTGTGTCCTTCCCTTTTTTTAAGACAGTCAAGTTATCAAATGAGGAAAATTTGATTACTATTTCTAGCAGGTCAGATGACCACATAGAGACTTTTGTGTTGATTCATAGAAATTTGTTTGCTATTAGCATGAATGTAATGCTACAAGTATGGTACTAGTAGCTAATTCAGTGTCACAGAGATAAAAGGTTGGAAGTGCCACCTGGTAATTATCTAATTTAGTTCCACTCTGCCATTTAATCAAACATTCTTCCCAGTGTGTTTGTAAAGAAACCAAAAAATGGTGTTTATTCTTAGACATGAAGCCACTTTTGTAAAGAGTAAAGTTACCATTGATTATTTCACAATCATTGCCATTGACTTTATTTTTGTAAATAAGTCAGGAGCTGGACAGTGGAGGAGTTGGATGTTCTGTGACCTTGACCTTTGTTTGCCCTCCAGGCCAGTGAGACTGGTACAGTTGGCACTCAACCTTGCACATCCAGTGGAAAAACAAGCAGTCTAACACTTATGGCAATACCAGTCATCCATCAATCATTGTTTTTCTGTGTATCAGCAGAGGGTGACTCTGTGGTAAGAAAATTGCATCCAAACCTCATGGATCTGTATTCAGTCCCACTGCATGGCACCTTGAACAAGTATCTTCTACTATAACTGACCAAAGCCTTGTGAGTGAATTTGGTAGTCAGAAACTAAAAGAAGCGGCAAGCTGGCAGAAATGTTAGCACGCTGGGTGAAATGCTTAGTGGTATTTTGTCTGCCGTTACATTCTGAGTTCAAATTCCGCTGAGATTGACTTTGCCTTTCATCCTTTCAGGGTCAATTAAATAAGCACCAGTTACGCACTGGGGTCAATATAATCGACTTAATCTATTTGTCTGTCCTTATTTGTCCCCTCTGTGTGTAGCCCCTTGTGGGCAGTAAAGAAATAAGAAACTAAAAGAAGCCCATCATGTGTGTGTATGTGTGTGTCTATGTGTGTTTGTGTATTTGTGTGAGTGTTTGTCCTCCACCACCACTTGACAACCGGTGTTGGTATATTTACATCCTCATAACTTAGCAGCTTGATAAGAGATACTGATAAAAGTAAGTACCAGGCTTTACATATAATAATAAGTACAGGGGTCAATAAGTTCAACAAAAATTCTTCAAGGCAGTGCCCCAGCATGACTGAAACAAGTGAAAGATACAAGATGTGTTTTCCAGTGAATACTGACTACTGGTGATGCTCAGAGAAGCAGAAGCCTATATTTAGCAAATCTTCTACCACTACTAGATGCTTTTTGCCTGCTGTTGATACTATAACTCTATGCTATATGTGATATTGTCTCATGATAAATACTGCAGTTTTATGTCTTTCTTATATCCACATTAAGTTAATCAGAAAGTTTTTATGAACTAATACTTCTTTGGTCACTGATAACAAATTTTTATCCAGCCTGTGGAGGCTCATGGCCTAGTGGTTAGAGCAGCAGACTCGCGGTCAAGGGATCGCGGGTTCGAATCTCAGACCGGATGATGTGTGTGTTAATGAGCGAAACACCTAAGCTCCACGCGGCTCCAGCAGAATGTAATGGCGAAACTTCTGCTGACTTTTTCACCACAACTTTCTCTCACTCTTTCCTCCTGCATCTTGCAGCTCACCTGCAATGGACCAGCGTCCCATCCAGGTGGGGAACCTATACGCCAAGAAACTGGGAAACCAGCCCTTATGAGCCAGGTATGGCTCGAGAAGGAACAAAAAACATCCAGCCTGCCAGCAATTTGTGAAACCAGTGGTTTTGTAAATCTCTATTTTTCTGTACTAATGGAGGCTAAATTTGTCTCAGTATGCAGTCACTAGTGGATACTAGCTACTGATGATGCTCAAAGAAGTAGAAATGTAAATTTAGCAATTCTACTATTATACGTCTGTTCTTTTTTAGCACTATACATCTACAAGAGATGCTTTCTCAAGACAAATACAATAGATTTGTGGCTTTCTACAGCATATCTACATTAAATCAATGACATTTCTAGCTTTCTGTCCATGACCTCTCAGATGACTATTCAGTCCCAACTGCAGATCTGCTTGGTTTGAAGCAAAGGTAACAGATGAAATTTATAACTTACTGTGCACTTCCAACTGGTTAGATCTGCACGTATTGCCACTCTTCCATCACCATAATTCCAAGGTTTTGAGAAGTGTGGAACCACTTCTCAGCTACATACATACATGTGTGTGTGTTGTTTGTTTCATCTTTTTAATGGTTACTATGTTATGATGTTTTGGCTCCTCTCATTCGTATATATACACACATACAGATACCTCCTCACAAGTCTTGTAACCCCTTTGTGCCATTTCTTGCATAAATGTTTGGGTTCTTCTGACAAGTAAAGTGTAATTATTGTTGTTGTTGTTGTTGTTATTCAGTGAAGTAATAGAATCATCAGAGTATTGGAATAAATTCATTGCAGTATTCATTCCAGCTCTTTACATTCTTCTCAAGTTCAAATCTTATCAAGGACAGCTTTGTTTTTCATCTATCCAGGGTCAATAAAATTATGTATCAATCATATCCTGGGGACAGTAAAATTTACCCATTGCCTCCTTTCAAAATTATTGGCTTATTATTATTATTATTATTATTATTATCATTATTATTGTTATTTTTTTTCTTCTTTCAAATTTGCTTCCATTTCTTGCCGAGTGTCTTCCCGACTCCTAGGGCAAAGAAACTCATAGTATACATTGGTAAGCCATTAAACCAAACTCAGTAGTTCGCTTATTTTTATTTTTTTAAATTTTTTTTTAAAGTTAAATTAAAATACATGAGCAGCAACAGTTCTCACATCGACAATGCTCTTCTCAATACGTGTGATGTACCAGTTAAGACAATCTTTTGCACTTCTTGCAGGGATGGTAAGCCAGGGATCATTCTCATATAATTTTCGGTTCCCTTCTTGATCATTCCTAGTGCTCCTACGATCACTGGTATTGTAACCGCCTTGAGTTGCCACATTTTCTCAATTTCAATGAGTAGGTCTTTATATTTTCTGAGCTTGTCAAACTCTTTCGCTGAGATATTATGATCACAGGGGATGCTCATGTCGATCAATAAGCAAACTTTATTGTTTTGGTCTTTCACAACAATATCTGGTTTATTGGCCTCGATGGTTCGGTCTGTATGTACTGGAAAGTCCCACAGAATGGTTACATTTTCTCCTTCAGTTACAGCCTCAGGGTGGTGATTATACCACTTGTCGGCAGTTTTGATATTGTAATGCCGACTTATTAGCCAGTGGAGATATTGGCCAACTCTGTCATGTCTTAATTTATACTCCACTGGTGCTAAGACTTTACATCCAGAGATTAGGTGGTCCACTGTTTCAATCATGTCGTTGCAGAATCGGCATTTTGGGTCTGCTCCATTTTTCATCACATTGGTCTGGTAGTTCCGGGTTAATAGGCTTTGATCTCGAGCAGCCAGGATGAAACCTTCGCTCTCTGCTTTATTATTATTATTATTATCATTATTATTATTATTATTATTATAATTATTATTATTATTATTAAGGCAGCAAGCTAGCAGAATCATTAGATCGCCAGGCAAAATGTTTAGCAGTATTTCATCTATCTTCACTTTCTGAGGTCAAATTCCGCCAAGGTTGGCTTTGCCTTTCATCCTTTTAGGGTCAATTAAATAAGTACCAGTTACGCACTGCGGTTTATGTAATCAACTCAATCCCTTCCCCCAAATTTGAGGCCTTGTACTTCCAGTAGAAAGAATTATTATTATTATTATTATTATTATTATTATTATTATTATTATCATTATTACGTTTTTTTTTTTCTTCTTTCAAATTTTCTTCCATTTCTTGCCGGGTGTCTTCCCGACTCCTAGGGCAAAGAAACTCATAGAGTATATTGGTAGGCCATTAAACCAAACTCAGTAGTTCGTTCATTTTTTTTTTTTTTTTTTTAAAGTTAAATTAAAATACATGAGCAGCAACAGTTCTCACATCGACAATGCTCTTCTCAATACGTGTGATGTACCAGTTAAGACAATCTTTTGCACTTCTTGCAGGGATGGTAAGCCAGGGATCATTCTCATATAATTTTCGGTTCCCTTCTTGATCATTCCTAGTGCTCCTACGATCACTGGTATTGTAACCGCCTTGAGTTGCCACATTTTCTCAATTTCAATGAGTAGGTCTTTATATTTTCTGAGCTTGTCAAACTCTTTCGCTGAGATATTATGATCACAGGGGATGCTCATGTCGATCAATAAGCAAACTTTATTGTTTTGGTCTTTCACAACAATATCTGGTTTATTGGCCTCGATGGTTCGGTCTGTATGTACTGGAAAGTCCCACAGAATGGTTACATTTTCTCCTTCAGTTACAGCCTCAGGGTGGTGATTATACCACTTGTCGGCAGTTTTGATATTGTAATGCCGACTTATTAGCCAGTGGAGATATTGGCCAACTCTGTCATGTCTTAATTTATACTCCACTGGTGCTAAGACTTTACATCCAGAGATTAGGTGGTCCACTGTTTCAATCATGTCGTTGCAGAATCGGCATTTTGGGTCTGCTCCATTTTTCATCACATTGGCCTGGTAGTTCCGGGTTGATAGGCTTTGGTCTTGAGCAGCCAGGATGAAACCTTCGCTCTCTGCTTTTAGCCCTGAGCTCCGTAGCCACTGATGGGTTTGCTTCTGGTCAACATCAGCTTGTTTGCTGCGGGTCACATATTTGCCGTGCAGAGGTTTCTCCTCCCACCTATCAGCCAATTGCTCGTGCGCTTTTTTCATTGCCATAATTTTCACCTTCTTTGCAACAATATTATTATTATTATTATCATTATTATTATTATCATTATTATTATTATCATCCTCATTATTGTGGTGATCTGGCAGAATCAATAGCACTCTGGGCAAAATGCTAAGCAGCATTTTGTCAGTTCTTACATTCTGAGTTCAAATTTCGTTGAGGTCAGCTTTGCACTTCATCTTTTCAGGATTGGTAAATTAAGTACCGGTTGGGTTCTAGGGTCGATGTAATTGAACAGCCCCCACCTCCAAAAATTTCAGATCTTGTCCCTATAATAGATGGAATTCTTCTTTTTGTTATTATTATTATTATTATTATTATTATTATTATTATTATTATTGTTATTAATTTTTGTTTTTATTCATTTCTTCAGAAACTTTTAAAGTCAAGTCAGAAAGATTAACGTTAACTTGTAAATTGGTATTATTTATGTTAAAATGATCTGCATTAAGTGGTTAGAAAACAGATAAGTGCTACTTTTGAAGAACGTTTTATCTTCTGCAACAAAGCATGAAATTAAATGCTCTCATCTCAGATAAGATTTAAAACTGAAACAAAAAGTAATTTATCTTATGAAACTCTATCAATGGTTGAATTTACTTTCTCTCTCACCTAGTCCCCTCTCTCTCTCTTTCTCATTCATAGTCTCTCTTTCTCACTTTCTCTCTCTCCCTCTCCCTGTATATGTGCCTGATGCCATATTGGTGTAATTTTCACTAAGCTTGTTCTGTGAGAGAATATATGTGTGTTTATTATTCTCCATGTATTTGTAACTTTTGAAATGATTCCTAAACAAACGTGGTTAATAGTGTATATACAAGTTTATTTAAGGTATTAATCAAAATATTTAGTTTTTCAGTGTATTGCACTAATGTAACTGGAGAGATAACTCAACATTACTTCTCTTCACACTGGCTCTTTATTCACACACACACACACTTATATATATATATACATATACACACATATATATATGTGCGTGTGTATATATATATATCATCATCATCATCATCGTTTAACGTCCGCTTTCCATGCTAGCATGGGTTGGATGAATGACTGAGGGCTGGTGAACCAGATGGCTGCACCAGGCTTCAATCTTGATCTGGCAGCGTTTCTACAGCTGGATGCCCTTCCTAATGCCGATGACTCCGAGAGTGTAGTGGGTGCTTTTACGTGCCAGTCAGGCGGTTCTGGCAACGACCTCGCTCGAATCTTTTACACATGCCACCGGCACAGGTGCCAGTAAGGCGATAGACACACCCACGTAATATATATATATATATGTATATATATAACTTATAAGTAAGGGCTAAAGAAAATTATTTCAATGCCAATATGCTGATAACAGACTATTAAATCATCAATTTCCACATATTATTTATCAGCATATTGGCATTGAAATAATTTTCTTTAGCCCTTACTTATAAGTTGTTTATAATTTTAACTGTAAAGGTATTTTAATATGCTGTCACATTTTTTGATGAAATTTTCTTTCTGTAGAAAAAAACCTTCATCCTATATTAGTAGTATATATATATATATACTTCAATGGAGATCTTTTCCATTTATATAAATGCTTTCTCAAGTGAAATTGCACTTAGTTTTGAAGCTTCAATGAAGCTATCAGGTAATACACAACCACTCAGCCATGAGTGCATAGCATTACATAGCAAAAACAGCTGTAATTTAATGAAATTCATTACATAATTTCTTATTACCTTGTCATTTATAATAACATACATATGCACATATATAGAGAGACAGGCAGACAGACAGACCCTTATATGTGTGTGTTTCTGTTGCTTTGTTTATTTTTCTCTTGATCTACAGAATCAGTATCATATTTATGATTTTTAGTGGATGAGAAATAAAATTTTCTCTTGGCAAGAATACTGATTTAAACTGCAATGTAATTTTATCTTGTGAAATTTTGTCAGTAGCTGAAGATCTGGTGATACTTGTTCTTGACAATAAAATGAAATGAAGTACATAGAATTAACTATTCTTACCAAAGACAGAAAAGCATACCTGCTCTGTGTATGAATTCAGAAACTGTAAACTGTTTGTGCATTATCTTAGCTATTCATTTAACTTATTTCTACCTTTTAGTACAGGAAACTATGTAGACCATCATGCTGAACTTCCGTATGGAAGATGGCAGAATCCCCAAGGACATACTCTACGGAGAGCTTGCTAAGGGCACTAGGTCTGTGGGAAGACCGTTCGTACGATACAAGGATGTTTGCAAAAGGGACATGAAGGCCTGCAACATCAATATTAGCAACTGGGAAGCAGTTGCCAGCAACCATGGAGATTTTCATCATACCGTAAAAGAGGGAACACAAGGGAGTGACATAGAGAGAGAGGAGAAATGGAAAGACAAGAAAAGATGTCAACAAGAAACTATGACATTACAACCAGCCAGGCAAAGTCTTTGCTACATTTGCAGCACCTGCCAAAGGGATTGTTTGTCCAGGATAGGACTACACAGCCAAAGCAGGAAATGTATTAGGACATGAAATGTAAAAGCCAGACTAGATTATTTTATGCGCAACTCCATTGTCTCACGAGACAAAAAGGATGCCAACCTTTTAGTACAGGAAACTATGTAGACCATAATGCTGAACTACAAGGAATTATGTCGTAAAACAGTTTTCCGTTAGAAATCCAAGAGTGACACTGATATTGGCCACAACTACAATTTCACTTGGCTTGATGAGTTTTCTCAAGCACAGCATATCACCAAAAGTTTTGCTCACTTGTCATCACTTGCATGAGACCCAACATTCAAAGATCATGCTTCACCACCACATCCCATGTCTTCCTGGGTCTACCTCTTCCACAGGTTCCTTCCACAATTAGAGATCAGCACTTCATTACTCAGCTGTCCTTGTCCATACATATCACATGGCCATACCAGCACAGCCATCTCTCTTGCACACTACATCTGATGCCTCTTATGCCCAACTTTTCTCTTAAGATGCTCACACTCTGCTGTACATGACCTCTGACATTGCATATCCAGCAAAGCATGCTAGCTTCATTTCTTTCAAGCTTACACATATCCTCAGTGATCACAGCCCATGCTTCACTGCCATGTAGCATGGCTGCTCACTCAGTATTGATAATCCATTTTAGTCTTTCATTTAAATGCATTTTTGTAGAAGCATAGTGAAAAATAGAGGAGCTAAACA
Source organism: Octopus sinensis (assembly GCF_006345805.1). Taxonomy (NCBI): domain Eukaryota; kingdom Metazoa; phylum Mollusca; class Cephalopoda; order Octopoda; family Octopodidae; genus Octopus; species Octopus sinensis. The sequence goes on along the minus strand of NC_042998.1, from coordinate 376,208 downwards.
GCAATTCCAATCAACTATTTTCTCATGGATTTGTTAGAGGAGGAGATTATTACCAATAACTTTTGCAGGCCCTCCTGAATTAGTGAGGATTATGAAGTTGATGCTCAGTTCAAACATCAATGAAGAAAATGTAGGCAGTGAAGGAACTGGAGGAATTTCAACCGTGTTTCATGGTCTGCTACCACAACAGCTCCTTTATAGGATCCAGTTAGCTCAAGACATCATCAGGAGGAATCACGTCCGGTTTCGGCCCCTACTCCTCTACTGTTTTAACATGGCAGGGACCCCCGTTTCGGAGGTGTCTTCAGCTCTGGTGTTGAGTACGTCTTCTTTCTCCTTCTTTCTTCTGTTCCCTGGCCTCTTCAATGTAGCATCAACGAGTGTCAGCGGGCAACTGACTGTCATGTCAAATTTCCCTTTAAATACTCGCTGTTAGGCTCCAGCAGGCAGCCCCAGCAAGTTGTCACGTGACACTGTCTAAACTTTAACTGACCAATGGAGGGCGTGTAGTGTTAGCCCACACATTCTCTAAACGAGACCATTACCTGTCAATCAGTGAAGCTACTTCAGTGTCAGCCTGTCTCACCTAGTGATGTTATTCTCCTGCTAGCATGTTATGACTTGCAAGCCATTTTCGGTCTTCCCACTTCAGCCATATATAGAATGTTGCAGCTGAGGGAAGGAAAAGGGTTTTTTTTTCACTTGGTCAAGAAGTAAATTGCTCAAGAACCTTTCTATAGCTCTAAGACTTGTGGGAGGGGAAAAGTAAGGGCTGGGTGGTGATGTTGTTATCTGAGCAACAATCAAATCTACCACTTAGTCTAAAGTGTGCAAGGTAAGATAAAGGAAGAGAGAAAATTAATGGTACAAGTAAGTCAAGAGGGAGGATAAGCAAGTAGTTAGTTAAAAGGGGCAAGAATGTTGTCATAGTAATAGAGGAAGAACAGAGAAAAAACACAGCATCTGGGAGTCACTGGTTGATATCTATTGGTGAGAGAACCTTTACTAATCAATCGAATACCCCTTTGGGATATTGTGTAAGTAGCTTGTGTGTGTAACAACACAACCACCACTGTAGAATGATAGCAACTGATCAGAACTTAAGTATTACTTAGATCTTAAGAGCAATCATTTTTGTTTTCCTCTTGTGATAATTTTGGCAATGTTATATATATAAGAATTGAATGCTAGAATTGCAGGGACTGGCACAGTAATGATTAAACATCAGCATTTGATCCTGAGAAAAGGAGAGGTTTGTAAAAAAGCCAAACTTGCTGTCTTCAGTTTGGTTTCTCTGCCTATCTTCAACTATTCTCATGAATGGTGGATAATGACGAGGAGGGTAAGATCATGAATGCATGCAACCAAAATAGAATTCCTCTAAAGAATCTCTAGATGCAGGGCATGGCTGTGTGGTGAGAAGCTTGCTTCCCAGTCACATGGTTCTGGGCTCAGCTCCACTGCATGGCACCTTGGGCAGGTGTTTTCTACTATAGCCTCAGGCCAACCAAAGATTTGTGAATAGATTTGGTAGACAAAAACTGAAAGAAGCCCACTGTATATATATATACACAAATATATATATATATATATATATACACACACACATATATAAATATATATATATATATATATATATATATATATTTATGTGTGTGCGTATTTGTGTCTGTGTTTGTCCCTCACACCATCGCTTGACAACCAATGTTGGTGTGTTTCCATCCGCATAACTTACTAGTTTAGCAAAAGAGACCAATAGAATAAGTACTAGGCCTACAATGAATAAGTCCTGTGGTTGATTTTTTCGACTGAAAGAAACCCTTTAAGGTGGTACTCCAGCATGGCCACAGTTAAATAACTGAAACAGTAAAAGAATCTCTAAAGTAACGTTATTCAACAAGGTGCATAACTCAGATATCTGGGAGTCTCTCCAGGTCAAGTCCCTATTTGAGATGACACAACTCTGGTACTACAGGCATGTGGTTAGAATTGTCGCAGGAAAGAATTACAAGACTTTTTTCAAGCTGAGCCAACTAATGGGAGACCTTGGGATAAGCCAAGATTGAGATGTTGGATAATATTCATAGTTTCTGTTAGTTGTAATTGAGAACCTGGTAGGAAAGTGTAATGATGGTTGCTTCAGAGGGGACCTTATAGAGGAGGTGCCTGAAGACTCTCCCCTACAAGCCTTCCACAAACAGTGGGCAATGAGAATGAATGAATGGATGGATTGATGGATGGAAGGACGGACGGACGGATGGATGGACAAATGAATGGACAGCCACAAAAGATTATGAGATGATGGAGCATGGACTCTGCAGTGACTTTGAGGATTGAGTGGTTCAGTAGTTAGAGCATCAGGCACACAATCATGAGGAAGTGAATTCAATTCCCAGACCAGGCAGTATCAAGCTGTATCAGCCCCTTTGCCTTTCCCTTGGATAACATCAGTGGCATGGAGAAGGGAGGCCGGTATGCGTGGGCAACTGCTGGTCTTCCACAAACAACCTTACCTGAACTTGTGCCTCAGACAGGAATTTCCTAGATGCAATCCCATGGTCATTCATGACCGAAGGGGTTCTTTACCATTGCTAGAGAGTCTGGGATACAGAAATGTTTCATAGATATCAGTGATAATTGTGTCTGTTTTGTTATTGAAGACTAGATCCATCCAACCCGTGCACAAGCATGGAAAAGTTGACATTAAATTGATGATGATAATGATGATGATGATATATGCACACACACACACACACACACACACACACACACATTATGTATGTGTGTGTTTGTGTAAGTTCATATTTCCTCTTGTCACACATGTTTACTGACTGCTAACAAAAGGCTTGTTTAAACTCAGTGAGTTTGTTTCCAGTTCACTGCATAACTATGTCCAGTGTGCTTGTTGCTCAATCCAGGGTATTATTATCTTGCTTGAAAACAGGTGAGAGTAGGCAACAGGAGGGGCATCCAGCTGTAGAAAATCTGCCTCAACAAATTCCATTTGGCCCATTGAAGCATGAAAAAAAAAAGTGGGCATTTAAATAATGGTCATCAGCCTTAGAAAGGCATAGAATATCAATTCAAATTTTCTATTTATAGGAAAATCCCAAGTATTGAGTTAATCTTTTTTGTTTTGTTGTCTTCCATTTGAAAGTAGTAAATACTCTGTTATTGTCTCTGAATTTTCGTTGTTGGAGATTATCTTCCTAATTACTATAATAATTAGTGATCAATTAGATAAAGAGCCAAAACTTTTATCATCAGTATCATCTCCATCTCCATCTTCATCATCACCATCATCATTGGCATCACACCATTCATTATTAATGGTTCAACATGCATATTTTGCAGCTAACTTATTTTGCATACATTTGCATTGTTGCATCTTTTTAATTATTTATTCGAACCTTCTGTAAACATTATGCTTTTTGAATAATTCCAAACATTTCCTGTTACCCTATCCATTACCCTTGTTAATATACAGAGCTAGTTCTTTCTTTGTTTTTGTTTTCTAACTTTGTGATCATCGATTATCTGTTTTGTATTGGATTATGTCTGGAGCATTGTTATCTTTTTTAAATGAAGCAACCCAGGGTCACTACTATTACTCATCTACATTTGAGGGCACAGTTCTCATATCTGATCTCTCTCTCTCACTCTCTTTCTCTCTCTCTCTCTTACACACACACACTCCCTCTCACACACACACATACACACACTCCCTCTCTCGTGCACACACAGACACACACTCCCTCATGCACACACACACACATACACTACCTCTCATGCACACACACACACACACACACTCCCTCTCTCATGCACACACACACTCCCTCTCTCATGCTCACACACACACTCCCTCTCTCATGCTCACACACACACATACAATATTTCACTCTCATTCTCTCTTACACACTCATACTCATATACACCCCCCCTCTATCTCTCATACTTACACACACACACACACTCCCTGTCTCTCACTTACACACTCATATACAATTTTTCACACCTCTCTCTCTCTCTCTCTTACATACTGTTTCTCTTTAACACTCTCTCACTCATACGCATATTCTACCCCTCCTTTCTCTCTCTCTCTCTCTCTCTCTCTCTGTCTATCTATTCATTTATCTATCTGTCCATTTCTCTCTCTCTCTTTCAGTTTATCTATTGAATTAAAGCTATAAAACTTTTAAATGTTTATGCCAATCTTAGCTCTTAACATTCACATGCACCCAGACACACACATGACCATGCAAAACACGCAAATACTACATCAGTTAAGTTTGGTTGTGAATTGAGTAAGACATAAGTTACATTTGATATTTAAACTGATAATATCAAATAATGTGTTTTATATCCACATTTACATGTTTTAGTTTTTAAGTATAAATAATTCAACCTTAAACCAAAATACTCCTTGTTTAAAATCCCTCCAGGAGTAATCCTTTCAATCAGAGATTAATGGTTCATGTGTCTTTTAATCCCATTTTTTGTTGAACATTTTCGAAATTTTATTCTTTAGTCTTTTGAAGGAATCACAATGCTTTCTAAACACTGGAATTAAAAGAGACTAGTTGTAATCTCCATTGGTGAAAATTTTGTTCAATAAAACTAAAATATAAATTTGTTAATTTGTCATGAAGAAGAAGAAAATGCTCGTAATATTAGCATTTTTATTTTGTAATTTTTAATTAATTTTTTTAGTAAAGAGACTAAAAATAGATTAGGAGTTGTGATTTTAAAAACTTGTTTTAAAATTTCAAGGATTAAGGATATGAATAGCTATGATAACTATGTGGTCAGAGTAGTTGTGGTTATTTTAAATTCTTATTGGCTTGAAGTCAGACAATGGAGAGTTTTAAAAGAATGTTGCTATGAGAAAGAAAGTCTAGGAAGGGTATGAAGATTTAAATTTGGGGATGAGAGTTAGATTAAGAAACAAAGGAGAGACAGGGGCATCAAGTAGAATTGTATTCAAGGTAACATGGAGCTGATTTCTTCAGAGGAACAAAGATCATTACAAGAGTTGTAAAAGAGAGTCAGTGAGGGGACATATTTATTTTTATAGTAGTCCACCTTGTGTCTAACCTTGCCTTTTAGACAAACATCGTTTTGTTCAGTTCTCTCTAGAATGTAAGTATGCATCAGAAGTGGGCCATCCCAGATGTGCAAACAATCTCTTGGAATAAGGAGAGGAGGGGCATGGGGCCAATAGGCAGCTATTATAATGTTGGACAGAATGTCTCACTATATTTGTTTCAAATATTTCTGTCTAAATTACATATATATATATATATATATACATATATATTTAATTAATCCAAACAAGAAAACACAAAAAAGACACAACAACGCAAGGATGTGGAACAAATAAAGTATTATTGGACGCTCAGGAAAGAAGGAGGGTTTAACGTTTCGAGCGGAGCTCTTCGTTGGAAACATAGGAGAAGGAAAGATCCAGAGAAGGGAAGACAGAGGAAAAAAAATCGGCAACAGTACACACAAGGTCACATTTTACCAGGTGCAGGCATGGCTGTATGCTTCAAACATTTGCTTCAAAACCTTATGGTCTCAGGTTCAATCTCACTGCAAAGCCCTTTCAACAAATGATTTCTACTATAGGTCTGAGTTGACTGAAGCTGTGTGAGTGGATTTGGTGAACAGAAAGTGAAAGAAGCCTATCATACGTATGTATATATACACACACATACACACACACAAGTGTGTATGCCTGAGGACTCTCCCCTACAATCCTCCCACAAGTGAGTGTATGTGTGTGTGTGTGCCCTTGTTTTGACATCTTGTGACTGTTGTAGATGAATGGTATTCAATTCCAATATTCTGCAAAAATATAAAATAAAACCTTTGTCTGACCACGGGGAAATAATACCTTGCCTGGTGAACAGGAAGGGCATCCAGATACAGAAATTCTGACTCAATAGATTCTATCTAATCCATGCAAGCATGGAAAAAGTAGATGTTAGTCATCATTAAAGTAAGATACCTTACCTCTCAGAGAGTATTAGGTTACTTGGAGAAGTGTTTTGAAGTGAAATCATTCCTAAAAATGATGTTGTGTATATTGTTAATCCCTTTTGAAATTTATGGTGGTATTTATAGTGATGATGGAGTAACTCATCAGAATGATACTATTGAATATAGGATATTAAGGATGAGCTATAAAGACAAGGTCAGATGATGAACTGAAAAAAAATCTAAAGTTTATTAGATTGGTAATTATTAGCTAATATCCTCAATCTTATGAAACTGATCTTCAATTGATTTTGTCGTTTTAATGTTTACACTACTTGAAAAAGTCGTCTTGTTCATAGCCTCTGTTAACGTGTAGGTGAACTGATCATTGAGAGTGAGATGCCTTCAGTTATAACAGGATTAGTATCTCTGATGAGATGCCTGCAACAACACTTGCAACAGTAACCTATGTTATGTGATTTATTAATAATGTATTCATGCCTTTAGACAGACTTGTGAACTTGCAATGGTTAATTTATATAAGTTTTATACATACATACTCTTTTACATTTTTACTCTTTTATTTGTTTCAGTCATTTGACTTTGGTCATGCTTGTGCACCGCCTTTAGTCAAGCAAATCGACCCCAGGACTTATTCCTTGTAAGCCTAGTGCTTATTCTATTGGTCTCTTTTGCTGAACCGCTAAGTTTCGGGGACGTAAACACACCAGCATTGGTTGTCAAGCAATGTTAGGGGGTCAAACACAGACATACAAACATATACACACATACATATATATATATACATATATATGATGGGCTTCTTTCAGTTTCCGTTTACCAAATCCATTCACAAGGCTTTGGTCGGCCCGAGGCTATAGTAGAAGATATTTGCCCAAGGTGCCACGCAGTGAGACTGAACCCAGAACCATGCGGTTCGTAAGCAAGCTACTTACCACACAGCCACTCCTATGCTTACATACACACACACATACACACACACACACACACACACATACACACACACACACATACACATACATAGATAGATACATACACACACACACACATACACATACATAGTTACATAGATACATACATACATACATACATACATACATATGCTTCCCACCCACATGGTTCCAGGTTCAGTCCTACTGCATGGCACCTTGCATAAGTATCTCCTATTATAGCCTCAGGTCGATGCTTGTGCATGGCATTTTGGCTTGGTCTCTTAGAGCTGGGTGCCTTCCCCTATCTCTAGGCACTTTACTGAGTGCACCAGGGAAATATTTTCATGGCACCTGCACTAGTGAGATGATTAAGTTCTCAGCAAGGCAGAATTAATAAAACTTCTGTGCTGAGGTACCGTCTTGAAGAAATTTAGTTGAACGAAAAAGCCCAGTCTGATGCTTATTCTATTTGCTGTTTTTGCCAAACCACTAAGTTACAGGTACATAAACTCATCAACACCAATTGTCATGTAGTGGTGGGGGATAAACACAGACACAAAGACACACACATGCATATATATGTACATATGTGAGTGAGTGTGTGTGTAAAATAATTAAGGTGGCTAGATGCAATTTAAAACCAAAAAGGAATATTTTTTTATATGTATATATATATATATATATAGTAGTTGCATGAGTGGCTGTGTCTTAAGTAGCTTGCCACATGGTTCCACGTTCAGTCCCACCATGTGGCACTTTGGGCAAGTGTCTTTTACTATAGCTTCGGGCTGACCAAAGCCTTGTGAGTGGATTTGGTAGACAGAAACTGAAAGAAGCCCGTCGTATCTCTATATATGTGTGTGTATATATGTTTGTGTGTCTGTGTTTGTCCCCCCCAACATCGCTTGACAACCGATGCTGGTGTCTTTACGTCCCTGTAACATAGCGGTTCGGCAAAAGAGTCCGATAGAATAAGTACTAATCTTATAAAAGAATAAGTCCTGGGGTCGATTTGCTTGACTAAAGGCGGTGCTCCAGCATGGCCACAGTCAAATGACTGAAACAAGTAAAAGAGTAAAAGAGAGTAAAGAGTATATATATACATACATATGATGGGCTTCTTTCAATTTCCATTTAGCAAATGCACTTAACAAGACTTTGGTCAACCCAAAGTATCAGATGATACTTAGTTATTCTGAGGGTCCAATAGAATATAAATTAAATCATGTGATAGCAAAGTGGACCCCTATAAGGGCCATATGGACCCTGATTGAGAGCCACTGTTCTAGAGAATGATGTGTGTGAAAGATAGTAACAATGACTGTAACGCAAAACTATTGGTTCCCTCTCAAGATGTTCTGATTGGCAAAGTCATCAGAGTTGGACACAGCATTTCACAATATTTATTTTCACTAAAGTGGCGAGCTGGCAGAAACATTAGCACGCCAGGTATTTCTGAGTTCAAATTTCACTGAGGTCGACTTTGTCTTTCATGCTTTTGGGTCGCTAAATCAAGTACCAGTTGCATATTGGGGTCAATCTAATCGACTGTCCCACTCCCTAAAAATTTCAGGCCTTGTGCCTAGAGTAGAAAAGAATATTTATTTTCACTTTCTGTGCTCTGAGTTCAAGTCCAGCCGAGATCAACCTTGCCTTTCACCCTTTCAGGGGTCAATAAATATGTACCAATCTAAGGTGATGGATTGGCAGAACTGTTAGAAAAATCGTGGTATCTGTTCTGGTTCATTACATTCTGAGTTCAAATCCCACTATGTCCTACCTGATTGGTAGACTTAAACCCATCACTCAGATTAACACCTGACTTTTAAACTTAATTAAAAATGATATTTACTACTGTGGTCTCCAACATAAATAATAATTAAAAGATGTACCTAATTGAATATTGTTTTGGTGTAATAATAAAAGTTTAAAGCCACATGTATAGTGAATTTGTATGATTAGATTCTTATAAAGAAGCTGCTATGGATTAATCTATAATGTATTTGACCCTACAGGAAAAATAGTATGTTCTATCCCTGTATTGAGATTACTAATTCTGAAAGAGAGGAAAATTGTGTGCATGAGGGTGACGAGCTAATGTTTTTCTTTTATAAATGTGTATGTGTGTGCGTGTGTGTGTTATATGTGTCTATATGTATATACGTATATATATATTTCATATGTGTGTATGTATAAATATATGTGTGTATATATATATATATTATATATGTGTGTATATATATATATATATTATATATGTGTATATATATTATATTTGTGTGTGTGTATAATGTATCAATATATTTCAGGTGTATGTATGTGTGTATATATATGTATAATTTTTCTCTGTAAGTAATCTTTTAAGTCTTGGTTTTAAAATAATTTTCCATAATTTATTTTACATTTTTTCAAAAGTTCAGTAGCTGAATCAATATGATTTTTCTAATCGATAAATAAAATCCAAGTTTGTTTATTAAGGTTATGTTTCCTTTATTATTGTTTAAAAGCATATTTTTATTTTCTCTTGTTATCAACTTATATTTTATCCTTTCACTAAAGAAGCTTATACTTAAAACTATTTCAAAAGAAGCTTCCATTTTTTTTTTCTTTAAAACAAAAAAATAACTGTTTAAAAAAATCTTTTGAAGCTTTCTTTCAACAATTTCTTGATAAGAAAATCTCTCTGAAAAAAAAATTTTTTTTTTTCATTTTATTATTTCTTATCTCAACACTTTCATATCTCATATTTTAATAAAAAAACATTTTTTTAAAACAAAACATTTTTTTTCTTTTTTCTTTCATTATCCTTTGAAAGAGTTGTGTGAGATAAAGAATTATTTTGTTATTTTTGAAACTACTTTCAAAACAAAAACTAGCTGTGCTAAAGGTGGTGGTGGTGGTGGTAGCAGTTATATCGTAAGAATGGTAAATGGGACTTTTGGTACACTTTCACTTCCCAGTTAGAATCATTTCACTTAATATATTATTATATCTTTGAAAAGTAATGAACATCACAGCACTTCTTTTCCTCTTCTTTCTTTTCTCACTACCACCACCACCCACGAATTAAATAATATATATTTATAGCTCATAACATTTGCTTAATGAAGAAACTAAGAATTGTATTTCTGTTTTATTTTTCAGTAAAAAGCACAAATCACGAAGGAGACGTGCTGGATTTGATCCCGTTGCTAAAAAGAACATCAAGTCCTGGAATTCAGTACATTACAGGACCTAATAACATAACGCCAGCCATTAGACTCACAGGTAGGTAAGCAAGCCAATATGTTCTCTAGATGTTTCCACCCATTGACACTGACATTTCTTTCACACATGCAAAAAAAAAAAATAATAATAATGATATTAATAATGATGATGATTTCTTTTATGTGCCACCAGGGTGAAAGATGAGGGGGGGGGCAATACAAAGATAAACATAAAGTGTGGGGGTTTACATATAGTGGAATGATAAAATAAAAAGTATACTCGGTATATATTAGAAGGGAAATATATATAGTATATGACACTAGAAAAAGAGGTAGGGGAAATGTGATTGTGATGGGATCCCCCTTAAACAGGAGGACCTCTAGGGATAATCAAGGAACCTCCACCATCCAAGATCACCCTGAATACCTAGGACGAGAGCCCTCTCCAACTTCTTTCTACAGACTCACAGGTCTACACTGGCAGCGGTACCATCCACTCTTGCCATTTTCACAACTTTCACCCACCTTTTCTTCATAAATTCACTCAAGAACCTCACCTCCCTCTCTCTCTGTCACTTTCTTTTACAAGTAAAATTTGAAAAAGTCAAAACAAAGAGAAATGTTTCTGTCTTCATTCCTTTCAGCTTTGTCCACCAGATAACTTCTTTTGTCACAGCCACCAGACAAAGGAAAACTGCCTTGCCAACCTGATTAAAGGAGGACGGGGGAGCAATCATCATTTGTCCTACATATGACAGCAGCTGTTCAACATAACTCCACAAGTCAGCAATTTCCAGACACTGAATGAGTGCATGCAGACCAGTTTCATCATCCTGCAAGCACCTCGGACAAGCCCGTCTGACAGCACAACCATGCCTGTAGTGTTTATCTTGAACTGGTAGCACTGCTAGGCCAAAGGCATCTGGAAATTATCCATAACAGTCTCCGACTGGAAAGTCCTCTGGAATAGACTTGCCAGTTCATCTTCGTCGATGCCTAGGGTCTCCACTTGTTGCACTTCCCCACTACTAATCCTCTGTAAATATCTAAAGTGGAACATCCACCAATCCTTTTGCCCAACTTGTAGAGGACAATGAGTGCCTGAAAACCTTCTAAGTATCATTTCTACACCGACACATCAGGGAAATCCAGTTGTTACCTATCAGAAAGCTGATAGGTCCTGAGCAGGTTTTCATGGTTTTTACACCCACTTCTACTATGTACTAAACCCTCACAGTCCTTCCATGTGTCCAAAGTACTGTTCCAGTCCCCCACTAGTACTAAAGTGTGAGACATTCTCAAGAATGCCTGAAGAATTTTGGCCTTCCAGTCCCTGTTGGGGCATAAACTGCCACCAGTCTAAAGGCACCACCTTCACTGCCACTCATGTCCAGGACCACCACCCTACCATCTGGGTCCAGGAACATAGTCCATACTTGGAGATCTAAGGATTTCTAGAGTAGCACTGCTACACTGCTACTCGCTCCTGATAGACCACAAGATGAGAATATCTCGCAGTCCTCAAAAATGAATGCTAGAGCATGTTTTCCGGAGATCTTTGTTTCACTAATGGCAGCCACATCCAAATCAAGTGACCCAAGATCGTTGAGCAAGTGACGTTGCTTCCAAGCTGATCCTAGGCCACACATATTCACACACCCCATTCTCAGCTCAGCCATGCTAGTCAGAGAACGAAAATGAGGACATTACTCACCTTGATTTTTGAGAAGCCCAGAAGTTTCAGGCCTCTCTACTGGCAAAAATTTTTTAAAGGGTCCTTCCAACAGCCTTTTATCAACAGATCCTTTTAAAATCCCCACACTACCTGGAAATTTTTCTATTATACATTTTTATAAACGTCTGACAATGTTTTAATTGAAAATCTGTCCTTAGAGGTTTTGAAGATGAAATTCTCAAATTCTTTTCCCTCTGTCTCTGTTTTGTTTTTGTTTTGACTTACAAAATCCATCAATTCACTGCTACACTTGTTCACAACAGTGAAATTGATGGATACATTTCGTCTAGAGTCTGATGAATATTTTTGAAGTTCTGTAATTAGTCGTTTCTGTGATTTCATGCTATTCTTGATGCTGTTGCTGTTTCTGAAGTTGCTAATCTTGTTCTTGTTGTTTTTGTTGGAGTGGTTGTGAATTGTGTTGTAGTTGTGGTTTCAGAATAAGTTTTTGTTGATTTCTTGGATTAGGGCTATGAACCCTCCTCCTCCTCTTTTGCCTACCCCCTTTTGTCAATGTGATCCATCAATCGTTCAGCTTTTTTTTCTCCATGCATGTTATTGCAGTTGATGATGGTTTGGAAAGAAGAGCATTCAAGAGAAACTTGCTTTTCCATGGCAACTGGAAGTAGACTCCTTCTTTGTCTTGATTTGGGAGTGGGTATGCACTTGGGTGTGGGAGTAGATGTAGGAGTCTTGAGCACTTGTTTATGATTTTGCACTTGTGGTGTTTGTAATGTTGGCAGCAGTGGGACTTTATTTTACCTTGTTTCAGAGCAGAAAGCCTTTAAGTGATTTATAGATCCACATGTGTGTCATCTTGGTTTTCTATCCTCCATGAACACTGACAGATGAGTACCATCCAGGAGTTTGATTAGATTGGGCAGCTGGTCGATATGGTCCTGCTTGCATTGCAAGGTCAGTTCTATACCTATACTTAACAAATTTTCTTGACCTCCAATATTGTGACTTCATCTTCTTCTAAACCTGCCAAGATGGCCACCACTAACCATGAATATTTCTGGTGGCACATTCAGCACCCTAATCTTAGCAAGGCATTGGCTGCTGTAACTGGGGATTAAAAAGAAAAGTTTTGTGCCCCAAAGTGGTTGCAGAATTACATCTAGCTTCTTTTTTCATTCCACATCTCACCTCAATAGTTCCAAACTTCTTTCCTCGAGTGATGTTGGACTTTTGTTCCTACATGTACCCAAGGCATTTTTGTACTTTGCTCTCAGGAGAATTTTCCACCCACCAAGACTTGATTCCAATGCAACAGTATGTTACTGTGCATCTTGTAATATTTTCTATCACATCGGATTTAGAGCTACCCTTCTACCATCTCTTTTTACAATTTTTCTTGCCAATTTTAATTCTTCTTTATCTATGTGGATACTTGTCATATTTCCCGCCACCAACACAAAAGATGCAGAGGCGATATTTGCATTCTTATTTTTCATTTCTTTCTGCTGTTATTGTTGCTGTTGCTCTTACTGTCAACATCGAGAGTTTTGACGTTGATCAGAGATGAAACATTTTTTGCCTCAGGGACGTCATTAAGTTTAGGTCATTTGATATTCAGATTTTCAATTCTTTCCTCATTCTCGATTTTTCCCAACAAGGAGCACGTTCCTTTGTCGAACATTATGATTGCTTCTTTATCAGCTATTCTTTAAATAAATACAGAAAATTGCAAAATGTGTGTTTTGCCGAAAGTAGTTAAAATTCAAAAATTATTGAAGCACACCACTTGCAAAACAGGGGTTATTCTACACAAAAATACTATCTGTGCAGTCCAGACAATCTCAGAAATGTAATGATAACTATAGAAATGAAAAGCCAGGGCCCTTAGAAGGCCAAAAAGATTACAAATGCTTATTCAACTTATGGAGCACCAAATTTCCATAACTTCACAGTATGGCAGCCATAATAATAATGATGATAATAATAAAATACTAGAAAAGGTGGAAAAATACAAATTACTAAAAGATGAAGTTGCAAGAAAGTGGGCAATGTGAAGAGTAACCGCCACCCTAGTAGTTGTAGGAGAACTTGGAGAACTGACAACTAACTTTGAGAAATTTGTCAGAAAAATTGGAATTGACATGATGGTAGAGCATGCCCCAAAAGCAAGATTTTAAAGTTGGTACTTGGCTGTTGAGTATCTTCCATAATACTTAATGTTTAGGTACCAAAGCTTATAATTCATGGAAAGAGATCCTGTGAGACCTTTGACAACAGGTTGCTGTCCACTCTCACAAAATTGACCAAAACTAGTAAGATCAAGAGCTCTGAGAGTTAAAGTAAAATAATTATAATGATAATAATCCTTTCTAATGTAGACACAAGGCCTGAAATTGTGGGGGAAAGGGTTAGTCGATTACATCGACCCCAGTGCATAACAGGTTCTTAATTTATCAACCCCGAAAGGATGAAAGGCAAAGTCGACCTTGGCAGAATTTGAACCCAGAACATAGCAACAGATGGAATACTACTAAGCATTTTACATGGCGATGATGATGATGATGAACTCTCCCATCAAAGACAATGTATGAGTGTTCAGCTTTTTGCTGAATGACCTACACAAATGAGTGGCTGTGTGGTAAGTAGCTTGTTTCCCAACCACATGGTTCCGGGTTCAGTCCCACTGCGTGACGCCTTGGGCAAGTGTCTTCTACTACAGCCTCTGGTCGACCAAAGCCTTGTGAGTGGATTTGGTAGACAGAAACTGAAAGAAGCCCGCCGTATCTATATATGTGTGTGTGTATATATGTTTGTGTGTCTGTGTTTGTCCCCCCAACATCACTTGACAACCGATGCTGGTGTGTTTACCTCACCGTAACTTACCGGTTCGGCAAAAGAGACCGATAGAATAAGTACTAGGCTTACAAAGAATAAGTCCTGGGGTTGATTTTCTTGACTAAAGGCGGTGCTCCAGCATGGCCACAGTCAAATGACTGAAACAAGTAAAAGCGTAAATGTATATGCTGTACATTAGCTCACTCCCTCCATCAAATCGATGTTACCTGAACAGGTGCTCAGTGTACTTTGTGTCAGGTGTCAAAGTGAGCGTAGAGTAATGTGAGATGAACTGTTTTGCTCCAGAACACAACATACTACCCAGTCTAGGGATTGAAATTGCAATCTCACAATCGTGAGTGCAACACCCTAATCACTAGCTTAATAATAGTAACAATAATAATAATAATAATAAATTGTGGGGGAGGGAACTAGTCGATTACATCGACCCCCGTGTGTAACTGGTACTTAATTTATCAACCCTGAAAGGATGAAAGGCAAAGTTGACCTAGAAATAGAAGTGACCAAGACGGGGGAATGAAAAGCAGCACAGAACCAGTGGTGATTGGAGCGTTAGGGCTAATTTTAAAGGGCCTTGATAAGCAGCTCAACAAACTCCCTTGCAGGAGAACTTTAGAAAATAGTGTTGCTTGGTTCTGCACACATTTTACGTCATGTACTCTCCATGAGATGAGGACCTGCTGTGACCCTAGGGTCAAGGGATGACCTCGGTTCAGCAGAAGACAATGGACCATATTTTATTTTTAGAATAATAATAATCTTTTTCTTTATGGGTCAGAAGGGCCCATACATAAAATACAAAACATGTACAAAATGAGGTTACAAATTGATTGGAAGCATACACACACACACACATACACACACTAATAATCTAAAAGGAGTGTTGGAAAGCACAATACATTACCAGAAGGTTTGGACACAGTAGGTAAGTTCCACACTTCTTTGTACCATATTTGTGCACATGTACTCATGCAAGGGTATGTAAATGCATATGGATCAACCAGAGCATGCTAAATATGGCATGGCTTGAACAGCCATTCTTTCTCCATCCCATCACACTCCTTTCTCATTCTCTCTTGCCTTTCATTTCCTTTTCACTCTATCCTTTTCTCCTATCATAAATATATTTCTTTGCATACTGGGGTAAATAAGGGCCTATATTTTTCCTTATGTTGTATTTTTTGCCAATAATACTGACAAAGTGCCTTGTGTCACATAAGAGAGCTTTTAGGCTTGCATAATTAATGGTGGCTGACTTTCTGAAACATGTGTGTTATATAAAAGTATAAATACTGGTGATCAGGTGATCAGCTATGTCTTGTGTGTTGTGTGTGTGTAATGGGAATAGGGCAAATATATTATAGAAAATGACAGGTTAAAACACTTTTACACAAAACAAATATATGCATAAAAGGTGTGGGGCAGCAACACACACTTGGATAGTATCCATTGCATAAGCAGAATTGGGGATACTGCTATGGGTTTTACTTGTTGTCTTAGTTGGGGAAGGGGCACATTAGGACTTTGATATCCATACAGACCATATTTAACTTCATGATGCGAGTCACCTCTGTGCTCACCACTTGTCCATATTGTTGCCAAGATAATGACTGTACAAGACTTCTGGCTATGAATCTAGAGCTCCTGAGATGTATGTACTGTGATACAAGTATGGGCAGACTATCATTAATTTAAAAAAAAATCTAAGCACATATTAGGCGTAGGAGTGGCTGTGTGGTAAGTAGCTTGCTTACGAACCACATGGTTCCAGGTTCAGTTCCACTGCATGGCACCTTGGGCAAGTGTCTTCTGCTATAGCCTCGAGCTGACCAAAGCCTTGTGAGTGGATTTGGTAGATGGAACCTGAAAGAAGCCCATCGTATATATATATATGTATATATATATATATATGAAAAAACAAGTCAAAAATAGAAAATGCTAAAATAATTTTATAGTGAACATTTGAGTACTGGTTTCATATATATATATATATATATATATATATATATATGTATGTATGTGTGTGCATATGTTTGTGTGTCTCTGTTTGTCCCCCCAACATTGCTTGACAACCGATGCTGGTGTGTTTACATCCCTGTAACTTAGCGGTTTGGCAAAAGAGACCTATAGAATAAGTACTAGGCTTACAAAGAATAAGTCCTGGAGTCGATTTGCTTGACTAAAGGCGGTGCTCCAGCATCGCCACAGTCAAATGACTGAAACAAGTAAGTAAAAAGAGAGTAAAGAAGCAAGGACGTATTCCCTTTTCTCATATATATCATCCATTACTTTTTCTTCAACTAACTCAACGGCTCATATCAAGGCATTCTCTTTACCTCATAACATTTGTAAATAACACATTATTGTTATTGTTGTTGCTTTTTGTTCTGAGGTTTTCTCTCAGATAAATGCTCCCAATATTTCATTGCAGGTCTTTTTATTTATTTATTTATTTTTTGCTTTTTTATTATTGTCAAGCTTCAAAGCTGTGTAGCCTTGATTAGTAATTGTATGGAAGGCCATCTGTATCATATATTCCATTCAGTTATTGATTGATCTATTTTTTATTCAAATTTTGGTTAACAATCATTGTTAATATTATTATTATTATTATTATTATTATTATTATTATTATTATTATTATTATTATTATTCAGTAGTTTTATTTTTATAGCATGCTTTCACTTCACTATCGAGCACAGCTCTGTGTGCCTTGGGTATGTGCTGTGATTTGTTGTGATGCTCTGATGGTTATTGTATGGAAAGTGTTCTGCGTAGGATGTGTGCAGTGCCTAGTAGTGCAATTTTCTGTATGTTATATGTGTTTGTAAGTCCTGGTGTTTTTGTTTTGTATTTGTCTGAATATTTTTTTATCATGCCTAATGCACCTACTATGATAGGAATTGTTTCTGTTTTCAGATTCCACATTCTAGTTACCTCTATTTCCAGGTCTTTGTATTTTGAGAGTTTCTCCATTTCTTTTAGAGACACGTTGTCATCTGCCGGTACTGATACATCAATTAGAAAACTTTTTTTTTCTTCATGATCTCTGATAACTATATCTGGTCTGTTGGCCTTAATTTCTCTATCTGTGTGTATCGGCATATCCCAGAGTATGGTTGCTTTCTCGTTTTCTGTGACCTTTTCTGGTGTGTGCCTATACCATCTTTTTTCTGTTGTTATTCCATAATGTTGGCATAGCTTCCAATGTATGTAGGTCCCAACTCTGTCATGTCTGTGAATATATTCCTTCTTAGCCAGGACTGGGCAGCTAGAGATAATATGATTTATTGTTTCTTGTCCATCTCCACATATTCTGCAGTTACTTGTTATATTTCTTTTCATTACATGTTTTTGGTAATTTCTGGTGGGGAGGCTTTGGTCTTGTGCTGCAATTAAAAATCCCTCTGTCTCTGCTTTGAGTCCTGAGCTTCTCAACCATTGTTGGGACTTTTCTTTGTCTATTTCTTTTGCATTTAGTTTAGTCCAGTATTTACCATGAAGGGGCTTTTCTTGCCATCGTTTTATCATGGTTCTTTGCTGTTCTAGTTTTAGTTTGGATTTCTTTTGTTTTATAGCTTTTGTTGTTTCTTCATATCTGTTAGGTGGTATGATTTTAAATACTGAGAACAGTTTTTTGTTTTGCTCGTGTTTTGCTGCTATTTGTATCAGTTTTCCTTCCTTCTGAAATAGATATTTTTGCAGTCCTATGGTGGTTATTTTATAGTAGTTTTCCAGTTGTATAAGGCCTCTGCCACCATCTATACGTTGTATATATAGCCTTTCTATGTCAGATTTTGGGTGATGCATCCTAGATCCTGTCATTATTTTTCTTGTTTTCCTATCTATTTTGGTCAGTTCATTTAGTGTCCAGTTAAGGATATTGTAGCTGTAACTTATAACTGGGACGGCTAAAGTGCTGATACCTATTATCTTGTTTTTAGCATTGAGCTCTGTTTTCAGTATTGACCTAACTCATCTATAATATTCTTTTTTTATTTTCTCTTTCATTTGTGTGTGTTGTGTCTTATCTAGTTCATGGATTCCTAAGTATTTGTAAGTTTGGTTTGGTCTATTCTTTTATTTCATTGGTTTTATCTAGTGTGGTGTTGCTACTCTTAATTAGTTTTCCTCTTTTCAGGGTTACTTTGGTGCATTTTTCTAATCCAAATTTCATATCTATTTCTTTGGTAAATCCATGAACTGTCTTTAATAGTGTTTCCAGCTGTTTGTCATTTGCAACATATAGTTTTAGGTCATCCATATATAAAAGGTGGCTGATCGTTTTGCCATAACATTTATATCCGCATCCAGTTCTGTTTAGCATATCCGATAGAGGTGACAGTGCCAAGCAGAAAAGGAGTGGAGAGAGCATATCTCCCTGGAATATTCCTCTTCTAATGGGGATGGCTTTGGTTTTCATGAGTCCCTCTTTTGTTTGGAGCTGTAGCACTGTTTGCCATTTATTCATAGAGTGTCCTATGTACTTTATAATTGTTGGTGCAACTTTGTTCATGGCCAGTGTTTCGAGAATCCATGTGTGGGTGATGCTATCAAACGCCTTTTTGTAATCGATCCAGGCCATACTGAGGCCTTTCTTCTTTCTGTGGCTGTCTTCAGTTATGGCTTTATTGATCATTAGTTGATCTTTACAGCCGTATGAGCCTTTGCAGCATACTTTCTGCTCTTCTGGGAACAGTTTGTTTTCGTCCAGGTGCTTGTTCAATCTTTGCGATATCACTGCAGTAAATGCTTTGTACATTGTAGGGAGACAGGTTATAGGTCTGTAGCTTTCTGGTTTTGCTGTCTCATTTGATTGGGAATTAAGATGGTTTTCCCCTTCGTGAGCCATTCTGGCATTGTCTTTGGTTCTGCTAGCATGTTGTTAAAGTTTTCAGCCAGCTTTTTGTGCATTCCTGTTAGATATTTCAACCAGAAGTTGGGGATCTTGTCATGCCCAGGTGCCTTCCAGTTGCTTAGTCTTTGCAGTGCCTGAGTGACCTCTTCAGTTGTTATGGGGGTCCAAAGTTGCTCAGATGCTGAGTTTGTTGTTTTAATACTCTTTTTTTTTGGTTGTTCGTTCGCCGACCATATTTCTCTCCAGAATTCTTCCACTTCTTCTGCCGTTGGTGCTGCAGTGATTTCTATTTTATTTTTGCCCAGTTCTTGGTAGAACTTTTTGGGGTTAGAGTTGAACTGTTTGTTTTGTTCAAAGAAATGTTGGCGATTCTTGTACCGGCGGATCCTTTGTGCTTTGGCAAGAATATCTTGCTTTAGTTTTTCTTTTATCTCCGGTAAATCTTTTTCTGTGATGTTGTATTTGCGGAGTATTTTTGTTTTCTTTTTGTTGCTCAGTAGTGTTGATTGTCTACTGATTTCATTAAGAATCGACAGATCTTTTCTCATTTTTTGTATTTTGTTTTGGATGTTATTTATCCACAGGGTTTGTTTGGGTGGTGGTACTTCTGTTTGGATGGGTTTGAGTGAGTGTCCAGCTTATTATTATTATTATTATTATTATTATTATTATTATTATTATTATTATTATCATTATTATTATTATTATTATTATCATTATCATTATTATTATTATTATTGTCATTATTATTATTATTATTATTATCATTATATCAGGTACAAGTATGTATGACGTTATAGTGAGAAATTCACTTCACAATCATATGGTTTAGGATACAGCTCCACTTGAGTAAGTGTCTTCTACCAAAGACCTGGACCAATCAAAACCTTGTTAGGAAATCTGGTGGATGAAAAGTGAAAGAAGCCTGTCATGAATATATGTATATGTATGTATATATATGTATGTGTATACATGAATTTGTGTGTGTGTGTGTGTGTGAATGTATGTGTTTGTATTTCTTTGTCCTAATATCTCATGTTGATTGTAAGTAAAGTCACTGCTCATACAAAAACAATGCCATTGATCGGTTTGTGTTCAGAGGTCTAAGGGGAAATATTACTATGCTTAACCCTTTTGTTACTGTATTTATTTTGAGATACTCTGTGTTTCTTTCAATTACTTTAAATATAACAAAGAATTTAGTAAAATAACTTAGTTATCATTAAGCTAGTGTTAGGAACATAAGTTGTGACTAAGGTTTGGTAGAAGATTTTAATTCAAAACTTATGAAAACAAAATATTTGTACTCAGAGCCAGTGCTAGTTTCAGCCAGGTTGGTAACAAAAGGGTTAAAATAGATGAGAGTTGATAACAGGAAGAGCATCTTGCCATAGAAAATCTCCCTCAACAAATTTCATCTAACCCATGCATACTTAGAAAAGTGGATGTTAAAAGGAGAAGGATCACTGTTGTGTATATTTCTGCCGTTTTTGTTTTGACTATCTTGCAATGTGTGTCATTATTCAAATGGCTATTTCACAATAATATATGAACAGCTTAAAAATTTCTGACATATCTTTTCTCTACTTCAAATAAGATCATATTATCACAACGGAAATGGCTTTTATCATAGGTCTGCTTGATTAGGGTTGACAAAGAGTGGGAAGTAAATAGCAATAAAGGTGACGAGCTGGCAGAAACGTTAGCACGCCGGGCGAAATGCTTAGCGGTATCTCGTCTGCTGTTACGTTCTGAGTTTAAATTCCGCCGAGGTCAACTTTGCCTTTCATCCTTTCGGGGGTCAATAAATCAAGTACCAGTTATGCACTGGAGTCGATGTAATCGACTTAGTCCCTTTGTCAGTCCTTGTTTGTCCCCTGTATGTTTAGCCCCTTGTGGGCAATAAAGAAATAAGTAAATAGCAATAACAAAGTACCTGCAAAACATTTGACTTATGATCCATAAGAAAATAATCTTTTACATTATTCAACTCACCTCTTCCTGTCTGGAGTACTGATGCAGAATTTGTTGACTGAATTTAATTTGAGTAGGATATTTCACCTCATACCTTTTCTATGTGGCACACTTCTAAGATGTTAAGAAATATTGATTTCTAATGTAGGTACAAGAGTTCAAATCATTAGAAAGTATGTTGACTATGAATTCTGGGCTTCAAAAAGGACAGAAGTAAACTTAAGCAGGATTTGAACTTAGAAGATAAAGTGACGTAACTAAATACTACAAGGCATTTGTTTGGTACTTTATCGGTATGTTCTATATTGTATTAGAATGTGTGATGCATTGGTGTTTATGTTTTGTTTCCTTGGTATTAAAGGGTTAATGAATATATTCTTTATCTTGAGAAAGAATGCCAGCCTGTCAAAGGTTCTAAGAACTTTAACTCAGCACTGAAAGCTAGCAAAACAGTCAACTGTAAACCACTATAGTCTTCTGATAGCAAACACTTGTACATTCCAAAGTAATCATAAACAGTTAGATGGTCTCATTTATTGAGAGCACCTTTAAAGAGTGTAACTAGGATCAGTCAACAAGTTTGGTGGTATTTATTGTCTCTCAGATATTGTCACAAAAGATGTTGAGCTTAGAGCACTAATCTAATGGAACACAAGTTTTACAGTATCTGTTACTATTTACAGCGGTTATTCCTTTAGCACTAAATGGACTGGATCCATTTGTGGCTCAGTTATTGTGATCTATGACAAAGCAACATGGGACATTAGTGCAGGATATGGACCACAGATTTTTTAGTTTATAGTCTAATACTTTGTCAATCTGCCCTTGTGGTGGCACATGGCCTAATGGTTAGAGCAATGGACTTGTGGTCGAGAGATCGTGGGTTCGAATCTCAGACTGGGCAATGTGTGTGTTTATGAGTGAAACACCTAAGCTCCATGTGGCTCCGGCAGAAGGTAATGGCGAACTTCTGCTGACTCTTTCGCCACAACTTTCTCTCACTCTTTCCTCTGGCATCTAGCAGCTCACCTGCGACATACCGGCGTCCCGTTCAGGTGGGGAACCTATACGCCAAGGAAACCGGGAAACTGGTCCTCATGAGCTTGGTGTGGCTCGAGAAGGAACAAACCAATCTGCCCTTCTTTGGCTTTGTCAGCTTATAAGCTAGTTACCAAATAACTTGGTTTACTGTAGCTCCTAATTAGATAAAGGTAAGAAAAGTAAAAATGACAAGAAGATAAGGCAGTGCTTCTCTCATATGCAGATGATTTTCACACAGGGTAAAAAGAAATAACAGTAATAATAACAATAACAATGATACGTGTTTGGTAATCATTATCTATAAGTAAAAATAACCACAGCAAATTGGTTCTCATAAAGATTGAAATTTCACAAACATACATGTGGAAAAATTCTACATTTTAAAATTTGTTTCTTGTAAATACTTGTTTGCACAACATTATGGGTTTATCCTATTTTACAGATTCAGAAAACTTTTCATGAATGCACGATATAGTGCATTACATTAATCATTTAAAATCATTAAGATTTGCTGCATAAAATAATTTGGTATGCCTAGAGCGTTGAGAACATTATATGATACTATCACATTTCCAACAAAAACTGTGTGCATGCATTAGCCCATAACCTCCTACCTCATAGCTATCCATCGCATGCGCTGGTACAGACATGTCCTCCAGCTCCCATTAGTTCATCCTGTTAAGACCCCACACCAGATGGCTGGACCAGATTGGGGGAGATCTCCAGAGACACAATGTCACCTGGAAGGATGCAGAGGGGCTGGCACAAGACTGCCAGCAATGGAGAGCACTGGTGAACCTGTTTAGCTCTATGCATGATGACCTCTCTGGGACCGTTAATCTGAGATGACCCCAGTCCCGTCTTATATATAGCAGCAACAGCAGCAGCCTTGAAGCTTAAGGTGTTGTGCGAGGTAGTTCTTGTGAATAAATTAGTTGACTTAGAGTCTCTAATCAAGCATGTTAACCAATCAGTGACTGTGCTATGTATAAACTAATACTTGTTGTTTATACATAGACATAAAAATGATGATGGTATCATTAGTTCTTATTACAATAGAGCAGCATTGGTAAAAAATAAATTAATTAAATTTTAAAAGGAGGTTATGATGGTACTATGAAATTTACACAATACAAACATTTATCATACTTCGTTTTTGTATCTAGTTTACAAGATTCTTTATGTGAACTTGTATGTTGAAGCAAATCTTGTTGTGTCTGGGAAGAGTCATATTGTCTTAGTACCTTATTATCTAACACACTCACTGGTTCAATTTCCACTCATTTGTTTCTTTTTTTTCCTTTTAAAATTTTTGACAAGGTTGCAAAAGCAGCAAAAATTTTGGAAGAAAAATATATAAATAATAAATGAGTGGAAATTGAACCAGTGAGTGTGTTAAATAATAAGGTACTAAGACAATATGACTCTCCCCAGACACAACACTTATGACATTCATCCTCATCATCGTTTAACATCTGTTTTCCATGCTAGCATGGGTTGGACAGTTCGACCAGGGTCTAACCTATGCTAGCATGGAAAAACGGACGTTAAACGATGATGATGATGGTGGTGATGATGATATTGTCTTATAAATACTCATTTTCTATTCATTATTTCATCTGCCCATAATATTACTGCTTTTATTAATTTAAGTTAACTTTTGTAACAAGTAGAAAAGGTACCATTCCATATCTTTTTGTCCAACCTATTACCTCTGTCTTTTGGCTAATATGCTTTGTCCTACATCAACTGTATTTGTTGGCATAAAAAACATACAGGCATATTGAAGCGCCACAATTTCAATAGCACATATTTAAAAAGTCTTTTGTAATGCATTAATGTCATCATCATCGTTTAATGTCTGTTTTCCATGCTAGCATGGGTTGGACGGTTCAACCAGGGTCTGGGAAGCCAGGAGGCTGCGCCAGGCTCCAGTCTGATCTGGCAGTGTTTCTACAGCTGGATGCCCTTCCTAACGCCAACCGTTCCTTGAGTGTAGTGGGTGCTTTTTATGTGCCACCGGCACAGGGGCCAGAGGAGGCTGGCAAATGGCCATGATCGGTTGGTGCTTTTTATGTGTCACTGACACGGACACCAGTCAGGCAGCGCTGGCATCAGCCACGTTCGGATGGTGCTTTTTACGTGCCAGCAGCACAGGTATCACGACTACAATTTCCATTTGATTTTGATTTTGATTTTGATATTGATGTTGACATACTTGACTCAAGTATGTCAACATCATCATCAAAATAAAAATCAAATGGAAATTGTAGTCATGATACCTGTGCCGCTGGCTCGTAAAAAGCACCATGCAAACGTGGTTGGTGCTTTTTACGTTCGGATATGTAATATTTAAAGCACCCTTGCATATAAGACCGAAGATAATTTCCTTTTGGAAAAAAAAAAAATAGAACGTGTTTTATATATCATCATATACAGCAATGGTTCTCAACCGGGGCCTATATGACCCTTGGGAGTTCATATAGGATTTTATTGTTAAAGTTTGCGTGTAATAAATGGATTATATTTCTGCAATTCACAAAATATTTTAACAATTTTTTTATACAACTCCTAATATTTTATTATATGAATCACTGCTATCTCTAACAGTCAAGTGTCCATCATTGACAAGATCAAGGGAGTCCAAAATGATATGTGATGGATTTATCTCCCCACTAGCAATATAAACAAGTGTGCTTTTTGCTCCCTAAGCTATTGTGAGAGTTTCTTTCATAGTAACTACTGCAGTATAGCTTGTTCCAACAGAACATCCACATTTAGGTGGGGATATTACTTCTCAGGATTTAACAAGTATTTAACTCTGTAGTTAAGAAGATAGTGAATATGTGTCGGGGTGTACCTTCAAATTACAGAGAGGTGTATATAAGTGAAGTGACGGATGGGATGAGTGGGTGGGTGGGTAAGTTCATGTAAAAGAAGAGTGTGAGGTAGAGGGGAAGTGACTTCAATGGACTTTAAAATAAATAAATGCGCCCTTTTAAAGCCTAGCCAGGCTCATGGGCCAGGTTGTCTTGGTTTCCATGGCATATGTGTTCCCTAGCTGGATGGAACGCCAGTCCATCGCAGCATTGCTCATTTTTGCCAGCTGACTGAACTGGAGCAATGTGAAATGAAGTGTTTTGCTCAAGAACATAACGCGTCGCCCGGTCCAGGAATCGAAACCACAATCTTACAATCATGATGCTGACACCCTAACAACTAAGCCACGTGCCTCCACTCAATGGACTTTTCTGTCAAAATATTTATGTAATTAAGAAAGGCATGAATGTCAAACAACTTCATTTCTCCTCTCTTGTAAGTCTAAGAAGCTTAATGCCTACAGAAGAAATAAAACTTAACCTGTTAAGTAAATTACATAAGGTTCTTCACATTATCTGAACATTATTTTATTAATTCCCTCTCTCTTTCTCTGTCTCTCTCTCTATCTCTCCCTCCCTCTCTCCTCACCCTGTGTGTGTGTGTGTATGCATGTTTATTCTTTTCATCTATTTCTAAGGCAGTGAGCTGGCTGAATCGTTAGCACACCAGTCAAATTGCTTAGCAGTATTTCATCTGCCGTTGCATTCTGAGTTCAAATTCCGCCGAGGTTGACTTTGCCTTTCATCCTTTCAGGGTCAATAAATTAAGTACCAGTTATGCACTGGGGTTGATGTAATCGACTTAATCCCTTTGTCAGTCCTTGTTTGTCCCCTCTATGTTTAGCCCCTTGTGGGCAATAAAAAAATAAGAATCGTTAGCACACCAGTCAAATTGCTTAGCAGTATTTCACCCATCTTTATGATCTAGGTTCAAATTCTGCTGAGGTCGACTTTGCCTTTCACCTTTTCGGGGTCAATAAATTAAATATCAGTTGGACACTGGTGGGGGAAGGTGTCAATGTAATCAACTAACCTTTCCCACCAAAAATTCATATCAAATAGAAAGGATTATTATCTCTTTCTTTCTTTTCTCTCAACTCTCTCACTAATTATATAAATATATATATATATATATATATATGTGTGTGTTTGTGTGTGTGTGTGTGTGTGTGTGTGTGTGTGTAAACATAGGCGTAGGAGTGGCTGTGTGGTAAGTAGATTACTTAAAAACCACATGGTTCCAGGTTCAGTCCCACTGCATGGCACCTTGGGCAAGTGCCTTCTACTATAGCCTCGGGCCGACCAAAGTGGATTTGTGAGTGAATTTGGTAGATAGAAACTGGAAGAAACTAGTCATATATATATATATGTATGTATATATGTTTGTCCCCCCAACATCGCTTGACAACCGATGCTGGTGTGGTTATGTCCCTGTAACTTAGTGGTTCGGCAAAAGAGACCGGTAGAATAAGTACTAGGCTTACAAAGAATAAGTCCTGGGGTCGATCTGCTCGACTAAAGGCGGTGCTCCAGCATGGTCACAGTCAAATGACTGAAACAAGTAAAAGAATAAAAGAGTATATACACATTCTCTCTTTCTGTACACGTGCATGCACAAATTCTTTCTTTTTCTCTCTCTCTCTCTCTCTCCATTTATACATATACAAACTTATATACAAACATATATACATATACAAACTTACATATATATAGACATATACAAACTTATATATATATATATATATATATATATATATATATATATATATATATGTATATATATATATATACAAACACACATGTATAAATAATACATAACATACAAATACACACATACTGATTATAGTAATGAAGAGCATATAAAAGAAATTACTAACTACTACTGTTGCAGCTATACACTAAGAACTACTACTACTACTACTACTACTACTACTACTACTACTACTACTACTACTTCTATCACTGCTAATACTAATAGTATATCATAATCATCTGTAGAGGGAGAATTGTTACTATGCACCCACTGTACATGGTGTATGTCTGGTGACAGACACGACTGGGCAAGCTGAGTAGATCTGTCTATATATCCCATTCAGGCAGGGCAAAGAGAACAGCTGCCGAATGAAACGATGATGAAATATCTGTAGTTTATATATTATTTGGCCTGTCATCAAAAATGCTAGGATTTTCATTACCATATGGGGTTGGAATATTTGTCTGGATGGAGTGTCTGGATAATTTTGGCTGTGGGTTGAAGGAGCAGCCACTAACTATGGTAGCGGTAGTAGTAGTGGTGGTGGTGGCGGCGGCGGCAACAATGGTGGTGGTGGTGGTGGTGGTGGTGGTGGTAATGTTGCCAGTAGGATGTGGAAAATGATTGTAGGTTGTGGAAGTGGAAACCTGTGGTGGCAGGTTACATTGGGTGGTGGAATGGCAGTGAGTTGTGAAAGTCAGTTGGTGGTGGTGGTGGTGGTAGTGGTGGTGGTGGTGGTGGTGGTGGTGATAATGGTAGTAGGTTGAGGAAGAGGCTGATAAATTATGCAAGTTGATGGGGGTAATTTTGGTGGTGGGTCGAGGAAGATGGCAGTGGTTATGATAGCGTTAATATTACTAATTAGAATAAATTGGTGAGCTGGAAGAATCGTTAGCACATCAGGCAAAATGCTTAGCAGCATTTCGTCCATCTTTATATTCTGAGTTCAAATTCCGCTGAGGATGACTTTACCTGTCATTCTTTCAGGATTGATGAAATAAGTACTAGTGAAGTGCTGTAATCGATGTTCCCTTGAAATTGCTGGCTTCATGCCAAAATTTGAAACTAATTATTGATTAAAAGAAAGCAGCAAGCTGGCAGAATTGTTAGCACAACAGGTGAAATGCTTAGTGGTATTTCATCCATCTTTATGTTCTGAGTTCAAATTCTGATGAAGCCAACCTTGCCTTTCATTCTTTCAGGGTCGATCAAATAAAGACCAGTTGAGCACTGAGGTCAATATAATTGACTTTCCCTTATCATGAAATTACTGGCCTTGTGCCAAAATTTAAAACAAATATTACTAATTAAAAGAAAGCAGCAAGCTGTCAGAATTGTTAGCACAACAGGTAAATGCCTTGTGGTATTTCGTCCGTCTTTACATTCTGGGTTCAAACTCCACTGAGGATGGTTTTTTTGCCTTTCATTCTTTCAGGATCAATAAAACAAGTACCAATTGAGTTCTGATATCAATGTAATTGATTTGCTTTTCCCTTGAAATTGCTGGCCTTGTGCCAAAATTTGAAACCAATATTGCAAATTAGAATAATATTAATTTCTGATTTAGCTATAGGGCTTCCAATTTCTAAGGATGGTTATCAGCATTATTAAATTGACCCTAGTTATTGTCAGGTGAAATAAGATATGATCTTTCTTTTTTCTCTTTCGTCACCCTTTTCAAGCCTAGCCAGGCTCATGGGCCCGGTTTCCCGGTTTCTGTGGCATATGTGTTACCCCCAGCTGGACGGAATGCCAGTCCATCGCAGCGTTACTCAAGAAACAGGAAGAGAAAGTGAAAGTTGTGGCAAAAGAGTACAACAGGGGTCACCACCAAACCCTGCTGGAGCCTCATGGAGCTTTCAGGTGTTTTCGCTCAATAAACACACACAACGCCTGGTCTGGGAATCGAAATCGCGATCCTCCGACCTCGAGTCCGCTGCCCTAACTGCTGGGCCATTCCGCCTCCACAAGACATGATCTACTACAGGTAATCAGGAAAACCAGTTCTACCTGTTTCACAGTTAACAACTAGACTAAATAACCACAACAATCCTCTTGGTCAATGGTTCTCAACTCTCTTTTGCCTGTGTACCCCTTTGGTTCCTATTTTACTCCAGTGGACCCTCACAGCCATTTAGCTCTTTAGCATTCACATTACTCTGTCAAATGTAACGTTTATTCATTAACATTGTTTTGGATTAATCATGCATTATCTCATAGTCTTGAGATTTTGATGATGTGATTGTTTATTTTTAGAATGACATTGTAGGGTAGATGTGAGATGCTGTATCTGGCCAGTTGAGGGAGATTTTCTATGGCAAGATGCTCTTCCTGCTATCAACCCTCATCTATTTTAAGCATAGTAATATTTCCCCTTAGAGTTGTAAATGAGTGTCATTATCATACAAGTAGTGCTGTTTGTCCTCTCAACGATTAGCCAGAGATGATTTTTAAAATGAGAGTATCTGAAATAAATTTTACTGACTCTCACAAATGAGAATACTAAAAATGAACCTCACCACTCTCAAAAATTAAAACGGGAGAAATAATCCCAAATCCTTGTCCAGTACCAGATTGATCCCAAAATCTAATCAGTTCATGCCAGTCATGAGGCCAAATATCCCTCAAAGTTTCATCTAAATCCATCCAGTGGTTCTTGAGATATCTTGTTCACAGACAAACAAACACAACTGAAAACAATACCTCCACCTTAGCAAAGGCGGAGATAGTAATAATAATAAGAAGAATACCCAGTAACCAGAAAATAGAAAAGATCTAAATATTCTTATGTAAGTAATCTGTTGTTCATCGAAGTAAAGTGAAGGGAAAGGGGGGGGGGATAATGGAGATTGATTTCCCATTTTTTGTTTTTTTTTGTCTTTTTCATGTTTAGGAGATGATGTTTGTTGTATTGAGAAATTTTTGTGCAGTAAATGCAGCATATAGCTGCAGTGATAGTTTCATAAATTAGTAATGCAATATGCATAGGAAAGAAAAAGAAAATAAGATGCAGGGGGGGGAAGCTGAAACTATTGGTCATTGCTGTGGAACAAATGAACTCCATTTCAATTAACTTCAGCACAACAAGTAATTACATCATATTTGTGTGTGTGTGTAATATAATTTCATGTATGTGCGTATATTTGTATATATGTGTGTGTTTATCTACATGTGTAACTTACACATGAAATGCAGCAGGATTTGGAAAGATAGTGATGATGTTTACACTACATATATCTATGCTATAAACTACATCAGCTTGTATGCCAAAAAATACTCTATGTGTGTGTGTGCATATGTGTGTGTGTGTGTGTGTGTGTGTATACATGTTTGTTCATTTGCAATTTCATATGTGTTTGTGTGCATATGTAACTTCATATGCAACTGAATGGGTAAGAAGTGTTCTTTGCAATCACAGGATCCTAGTTTCAACCTCACTACATGTTACCTTGGACAGGTCTCTTTTATCTATAATCTTGGGCAGACTGCCATGCCTTCTGAATGGAATTGGGCAATGGAAACTGACTTGCTGAACATATTCTACCTGCAATTTAAAGACCTAGCCTCATCACAAATTGTGACTCACTGACTCTGCTGGAGGATTACACCAAGGATTTGTGTGTCTTGGACATACTACTTGTACTTGTGATGGCATTCATCAAGGGTGGGCTGGGCCAGCTCTGACCTATGAGTTCACCAGGTCCCTCATGAATGCTAACCACATCCAGCGAGGGCCAGATTACAAATTTGACAAGTGCCCCACTAGGAGAGCAATCATATCAGATAGTGCAGACATCATAGCAGTAGTCATTCACTGTTGAGGTGTAGAATTCATGTTATTGGACATACCTCATGTTAGTTTTATCAGTCGTATTTCCAACACCAAACTCTCAGACTATGTCAGAACTGAAGATCCAAGGCAGATAACTAAATTGGTTTCAAATTTTGGCACAAAGCCAGCAATTTTGGAGGAGGAATAAGTTGATTACATCACCCACCATGCTCAACTACTACCTATTTTATCAGCCCTGGAAAGATGAAAGGCAAATCAACTCTGGAGGAATTTGAATTCAGAACATAAAGATGGACGAAATGCTACTAAGCATTTCACTCAGTATGCTAATGATTCTGCCAGCTTGCCAAAATATCACAGATGACCAGAATATCACTAATCACTTCCGTCATCAAAATTAATATACTTAAACTGTTTAGCCACTCTGAGCAACTTGTTTGTGATGTCAGCAAGATCCGTTTTGAAGTCATGATCAATGGAAAGAGAAACTGAAGTGAGCAACCTAAGAAACAGAGATAACATCACAGCATGGATAGGGCTTGAATCAGTTTTCCTGAATGCTCTTGTTAAAGATCAAATACTGTGGATGCAACTATTTCATGTTAGAGTGCATTCTGCTGCAAGCAGAGAAAGCAGGAATTGATGATATGCATCTGTGGAATATTCAGCCACTTATCGGCTAATTCAATGAGCTGGTAGCTTACTTGATCAAACAACTGAATATTTATCTATGAACTTGATGTTGCTACATTTACATACTTTATGTATCATCATCATTGTTTGACATGCTGGCATGGGTGGGATGGTTTGGGAGGATCCAATGAGTTCAAGGATTGCATCATACTCCACTCTCTACTTTGGCATGGTTTATATAGTTGGATGCCCTTCCTAATGCCAACTACTTTGTAGTAGGTACTGTGTGCTTTTTTGTGTCACCAACACTTCTGAGATCACCATGGAGTTCCTAAAACTATGAACCTTGAAGGGTGGAATGAGACAACTTTATGTTAGGAGAATAAGGAATAGAGAATGGTAGAGTATGAGAGAAAAGGGCCAGAACAGAAGTTTCTTGCTGCAGAGGAACGACATGACTACTCATGGCTACTCACTTTTTAGAAAAGAACGTGGGGAGTGACATATATAATTTGTGTGTCAGCACAGAGATAGCTATGTGATTAAGAATTTCACTTCCCAGTTATGTGGTTTTGGGTTCAGTTCTACAGCATGGCGCCTTGGGCTGTTGTCTTCTACTATAAGCCTCAGGCTAACCACAAAGCAAGGGAATTTGCTAGAAACTAAAAGAAACCTGTCTTGTGTGTGACTGCGTGTTTGTGCATATGTGTGTGCACGTGCGTGTGTGTGTGTGTGTAAGATAGATTACCCATGTCTCAACATTACATGAGAGTTGTAAATGAGTGTCACTGTCATACAAGTAGTGCCATTTGTTTTCCGTCTTCTGTAAAAAATGTATCTGGTCAGGTGAAAATATTAGCTTACGGGGAAACAGGTAAAGGTAGGCAATAGGATGGACAATTTGCTGTCTTCGACTTCTATCCAAACATGATTTTCAACTTACATATGCTTCAAGATCAAATTCCCCCCAAAACTATTTCATATCCTCTTCAAAATTTATAAAATTCTTATAAAACCCACAATATACATCATCATCATCGTCATCATCATCATTTAATGTCCATTGTCCATGCTGGCATAGGCTGGATGGTTTGACCAGGCTGGCAAGCTGGAAGGCTGCACCAGACTCCAGTCTGATTTGGCATTGTTTTCTACAGCTGGATGCTCTTCCTAACGCCAACCATTCCAAGAGTGTAATGGGTGCTTTTACATGCCACTGGCATGGATGCCAATTGTGTGACACCAGTATCTGCCATGACTGTGATTTTGCTTGGCTTGATGGCTCTTCTCAAGCACGACATAATGCCAAAGGTTTGGTCATTGCTTCTGTGAAGCCCAACATTTGAAAGGAACTCAGCCACTTTGCCTCTGTGAGGCCAAACACTCACACCAGCATGGGTGCACTTGCTTTGATGGGTCCTCTCAAGCACAGCACATTACCAAAGGTCTCACTCACAAGTCATTGCCTCTGTGAGGCTCAAAGTTCAAATACACACCAATCCATGCCAGCATGGAAAACAGGCATTAAATGATGAGGATGATGATGATATATACAGAGTGGGCCAAAAATCACTCACCAAAACATTTGACATTATGTTTATATTACCTTATTATTATTATTATTATTATTATTATTATTATTATTATTAATTTTGTACAGCTATGTGAATTTTCATCATTATATTATTTATTTTGTTCAATTTTAGAAAAATTGACACAGTCTTTGAAAGTTCTAGAGCAAATGAACTTATTTTGTGCATGACTTTTGGACTACCCTATATATATATATATATACACACACACATATATATACACATGTATTTGAACATTCGGCCTCACAGAGGCATAGTCGCTGATTTCATTTCAAGCATTGGCTGAGCTCCTTTCACGTGTTGGGCCTCACGAAGGCTATGACCGAGACCTTTGGCATTATGTGGTGCTTGAGAAGAAGACTCATGAGCTGAGAAAAATCAGTCAAAGCAGATATTAGTGTCATGTAATTGGCACCCATGCCAGTAGCACGTAAAAGCACCCATGTCACTCTTGGAGTGGCGTTAGGAAGGGCATCCAGCTGTTGAAAACCATGCCAAATCAGACTGGAGCCTGGCACAGTCTTCCAGCGTGCCAGCCCAGTCAAAGTGTCCAACCCATGCCGGCATGGACAACAGACATTAAATGATGATGATAATGTGTGTGTGTGTGTGTGTGTGTAGACAAATAGATAGATTAAAAACAGCTCTCCATCACTTACACCAACAAAGGTTCAAGACACTACCCAAGATTCTATAGAGAGGGATTAAACAGAAAACCATGAGGTTGAGAAGCAAATTTCTTACCTTCACATTGACATCTGTATCTACTTTTTTAAGACAATGTCACAGTGTGATTTGAGGATGCATTGGCCACTATTTCTTTCAGATCTAACCACCATGAAGCATCTCTTTATTTGAATTATTTCAGCTTAGTTTGATTTAGTATGTTAATATACAGTTTAAGTAAATTGTTAAATCTAAAGATCACCCAAATATCTACTCTAAGTATTTTCTGAAGTAAACACACAAAACTAATATATGAGCTACATCATCATCATCATCACTAAACGTCCATTTTCCATGCTGTCATGGGTTGGATGGTTTGACAGGAGCTAGCCTGTTTGGCCATATCTGTTTTGGCATGGTTTCTATGCCTGGATACCCTTCCTAATGCCAATCATTTTACAGAGTGTACTGGGTACTTTTACATAGCACCGGCATGGGTGTTTTTTTACATGGCACCTGCACCCATGAACCTGCAAGATCTGGATTGCTTAGCTGAGGAGGGATGTAGGGGACATGCCTGTTTGCAAGGACAACCTCGATTTTATTTTCTAAATTACTAAATTACTTGTACGAAAAGAATTACTAAATTCCTACCTCTGCAAAAACAAAACAAAAAAAAACCACAATGACCTTCTTAAAGAGACAACATTAAACTACAACAAACAAGTTTATTTACTTACTCACATGAATGGATTTGAAAGAATTTGCCAGAGTAAAATAAGTCACATCAAACAGTACACAAAATAAAACAACCTCGTGTCGTTTTGTTCTAAAATTGGAAATCTCCCAAAACCTATGCTTGGTTTAAAAATAGAAGGCTTTCTCAAGAGTACCAAAGAGACAAAGTGAAGATATTTATATACTGTATACTTAAAGCTAAACAAATTACTGTGGTCATTGAAAACAAGTAATAGTTAGAGTTCCAAAGTTAATCAGTATGTTCTTTAGTACTATTAATTAGTATATTTATTTTATGTAAACTACTACAGTTCATTGTGTGATTCCCTCATGTACAATAAGAAAATAAATGCACCCTTTTAAAGCCTAGCCAGGCTCATGGGCCCGGTTTCCTGGTTTCTATGGCATATGCGTTCCCCAGCTGCATGGGACGCTAGTCCATCGCAGCATTACTCATTTTTGCCAGCTGAGTAGACTGGAGCAATGTGAAATGAAGTGTTTTGCTCAAGAACACAACGCGTCGCCTGGTCCAGGAATCGAAACTGCAATCTTACGATCATGATGCTGACACCCTAACCACTAAGCCACATGCCTCCACCTCATGTACAATGCTGTAATATATTTGTTTCATAGTTTATGTTTTGTTCAATATAAATTTGATAGAGTAGTGGATCCAGGGCTTAGTAACTTTGGTTATATTCTTTATCTTGTTTAGGTTTGTAGTAAGACATCATTGGTCCCAGGCGGGATAAGCTTTTACACTAAAAAGTCAATGTTTTTTATTAAAACCAGGTGCCTGTATGGCTGCATGGTTAAAAAGTTTGCTTTTCAACTACATCATTTCAGGTTCAGTCCACTGCACAGTAGTACCTTGGGCAAGTGTCTTCTACTACTGCCCTATGCCAAATGATACTTTGTAACTGAATTAGGTAGAAAGAAGCTATGTGAAAGCCTGTTGTATATATAAATGTGTGTGTGTGTGTGTATGTGTGTGTGTCTGTAGATATGTATGTGCATATGTGTGTATCTTTGTTCCCCACCACCATCTCTTGACAGCCTGTGTTGGCTTTATTGCATCTCCATAGCTTAGCAATTCAGCAAAAGAGACTGACAGAAGAATCACCAGACTTACAAAATAAGCACTGGACTAAATTTGACTAAAATTCTTCAAAGTGGTGCCCCAGCATGACCACATTAAAACCCAGTGAAAGATGAAACAAATCAAGGTAAATGAAGCCTCTTTTTCCTTAGACACAAACATTCTAGGTAAAGAAACCATGGTCAGGCATAACCAAAAAATATGTTGAAGTACCAAAACTAGTGAAAAGTTAATTTAGCAATCCGGTTTCAACCCCTACATGTTACTAAAGCAACATGGTAAATGCATGAACTTGATACAGTTTCATTTCTTATTAAGTTGAATCTTGTGGGAAATCCCAGTGTGAAGTTATTCAAAAGCCACATAGCAGTCATTGGTACAATAGCTGAAAGAACAGAGTTTTCCATAAGTAGCTCTAAAATAACTCTGATATTATTTATAGCGCTTGGATAAGTTCCATAAAGCTCGTCCTTCATCTTTGGTTTTGGCAAAGAATATTGATGGTCTGGCATCCCAATGCTGACGTCTGCCAAAATTATATTACTAGTTTCACAATGGCCTACTATGAAACCTTTTGACTGTTAATTTATACACACGTACATATGTACATAATATACCCACATATATATATATATACACACACACACACATATTATATATATGTATAAATATGTGTGCGTCTGCATATATATATATATATATATATATAGATATATATGTATGAATGTATATGTATATATATATATTATTTAAAACAGTTTCATTTGGTTCCATGCAACTTAAAGTTTTGCAGGCTTCTAACAGAAGAACATCTCTTTCAGGCTTCAGGTTACCAGTTTGGTAACCTAAAGTCTGAAAGAAACTGTCTTCTGTTAAGAGGCCTGCGAAACTTTAAGCCACCTAGAACTGAACCAAACTGTTTGAAATAATACAAGTAATTCCTACCAATTGTGTTGAGTGCCCTTTTCTCTCGTTTGTCCACCCATTTTATATATATAATGTGAGTTTGTGTTCATTTGTTTAATGTCCATTTTTACATACCTGCAAGGGTTTCAATAGAAACTTACCTGTCATAGGATTCTATGGCTGTAGAGTACACCCTGACACATCTAAGTTTGGGGTGTACCCTTACAGATCCTCATCGCTATTCTCCTCTTCAAACTGGGGTAACTACATATCTTCTTATTTCTTTATTGCCCACAAGGGGCTAAATATAGAGGGGACAAACAAGGACAAACAAACAGATTAAGTCGATTACATCGACCCCAGTGTGTAACTGGTACTTAATTTATTGACCCCAAAAGGATGAAAGGCAAAGTGGACCTCAGCAGAATTTAAACTCAGAACGTAACGGCAGACAAAATATCGCTAAGCATTTCTGCCAGGTCGCCACATATCTTCTCTACAGTAAGACACCTGTTACTGTCCCCCTATCATACTTTAACTTCTCATCACCTGGCATAAAGTCACTTCTCTTAATACTGCTTTCCCTTCCCGCAGCTGAGCTGAGAGGGATCTAGTTTTGTGTGTGTGTTTCTTGGTAACCTCACTAGTACCAGTACCACATAAAACATACCCAGTACACTCTGCAAAGTGGCTGGTGTTACAAAGGGCATCCAACCATGGAAACCATATCAAAGCCAACATTGCAGCTTAATGCAGTCTTGTGGTTGCCATCACCTGTCAAACCATCCAACTCGTACTAGCTTGGAAATGGACATGGTTGATGATGATGCTGATGATGATGTTTTTACTGTCACCAACATTTATTTAATTTTCAAGTAAGGGACTTTTTATTCCACCATTTTGTAAAACTGTTGAGCAACAGGTTATAACATCAACAAAGAATCTAAACCTCACTGTCTCTCTCAAATGAAGCTATGGGCTGTCAACATTCAGGCACATATGCTTTCATGTAGGCTTCCTACAGTTTCTGCCTGCCAAATTCATACACAAGACATTGAGTGACTCTGAAGTTGTGGCAGATATTTGTCCAAAGTATTGCATAGTGGGACTAAACCTGAAACCATCTGATTGTAAACCAAAAATCTTCACCACACAGCCATTCTTGCATCTCTAATTACGAGTGTGTGTGTTTGTGTTTTGAATCAATTTTCCCATAGTTTCTTCGGTGGAAGGCTTTCAGTATTCCAAGCAGTTGAACATGATTTGTTCATAAACTTTATTGTGAAATAAAAACTTATTTAAAACTGACACCTGCCTCCACACACACACACACACACACACACACATCATACACCTTGCATGCATCCACATACACATCGTATGTACATCACACACACACTCACTCACATACACACACACACATCACATACACTCATTACATCCGTCACACACACATACATCACACAGAGATACACACATACATCATGCACACACACATATACTCCATTAACCACTTGCTGTACTTATGACCCATGTGTTGGTAATCAATCTTACATATTATTTATTCAATCACTGAGGTTCTATTACAGCTTTTAGAGCAAGGCTAAATATATGTTACTGAACTCAGGGAGGATCATTCTACAGATAAAACACATGTATTGGTTGTAGTTCACTTCTTTATTGTTAATTAGTTATTTGATTGTTTTGTCAAAATGTTTTGCTACACAATTGATATTAATGGCACAATCATTCTGCCAAAGTACAGTCTCCGTTACAACATTATTTTGTGGCATGAATACAAGAACTAAATAGGCACAGGTGTGGCTGTGTGGTAAGAAGCTTACTTCCCAACCACATGGTTCCAGGTTCAGTCCCACTACATAGCACCTTCGGCAAGTGTCTTCTACTATAGCCTCAGGCCGATCAAAGCCTTGTTAGTGGATTTGGTAGATGGAAACTGAAAGAAGCTTGTCATAAATATGTGTGTGTGTGTGTGTGTGTGTGTGTATCTTTGTATTTGTGTTTTTCTCCCCACCATTTCTTAACAACCGATATTGGTGTGTTTACTTCCCCATAACTTAACAGTTCGGCAAAAGAAACCAATAGAATAAGTACTAGGCTTACAAACAAAAAGTCCTGGACTCAGTTTGTTTGACTAAAACCCTTCAAAGCAGTGCTCCATTATGGCCCCAGTCAAATGACTGAAACAATTAAAAGAATGAAAGAATATATTCTTATGTGTGAAGACATATGGCGTGGTTGTTGGGGTGTTGCACTCATGACCTCAAAATCTTGGTTTTGATTCCCAGACCCGTGGTGCATTATGTTCTTGAGCAAACCACTTCATTTCACTTTGCTCCAACCCACTCCATAGCAAATGGATAACCTTGTGATGGACTTGTATTCCATTCAGGAGGAATTTTGGCCTGCCTGCCTTATCAGTGGTGTAACATCATTTGAAAGTTACAACATGTAGAATTAGTTCATATGCTGTGTGGTGTGTTTTGTATTTTTTTTCATACAGTTATTGTCAGATGTGCACTACCTCTACCACAAAGGGATTTATTCCTCTTATTGATTGGCAGATAAACATACTGACTTATATAAAGCTTATAATGTTCTAGCAACACTGAAACCAAACTATAGTAGAGCTGTGCTGAAATTTTTGTCAACTTGTAATTTTCAATCATCATCATCACCATCACCATCATCTAGTGTCTCTCAGGATCCAGTGGATCCAAGGACTGCATTGCGCACTAGTGTCTCCTTCGGCATGGTTTCTATGGCTGGATGCCCTTTCTAACATCAACCCTATTTTATAATTTTATAATAGGTATATACATACGCATGCACACACATATTTATGTACATCCCTTCATACAAACATTTACACGTGCATATATAAAGTCAATTACTGGCACAGCAAAGATTTGTAAAACATTCCAGGGATTTTTCCTTTTAGGTCTCTAAACTGAACATATGTACACAATCACATTCTTTTACTTGTTTCACTCATTTGACTGCGGCCATGCTGGAGCATCGCCTTTAGTTGAACAAATTGATACCTGGACTTATTCTTTGTAAGCCTATTCTATCGGTCTCTTTGGCTGAACCACCAAGTC
The DNA here is from genome assembly GCF_006345805.1 of Octopus sinensis. Lineage (NCBI taxonomy): Eukaryota > Metazoa > Mollusca > Cephalopoda > Octopoda > Octopodidae > Octopus > Octopus sinensis. The sequence goes on along the minus strand of NC_042998.1, from coordinate 336,461 downwards.
ACAGGGACGTAAACACACCAACATTGGTTGTCAGGCAATGGTGCAGACACACAAATACATATATATACATATATATGTATATGATGGGCTTCTTTCAGTTTCCATTTGCCAAATCCACTCACAAGGCTTTGGTTAGCCTGAGGCTATAGTAGAAGACACTTGCCCAAGATGCCACACAGTGGGACTGAACCTGAAACCATGTGGTTGGGAAGCAAGCTTCTTACCACATAGCCACTCCTGTTCCTAATGTGCATACATACATGTGCATAATGAAAACACTCATGTACACATATACATCATCAAACTTGTTGACTAAAGTAGCATGCAAACCCATTGCATGAGTGCCAGGTTCTCCACACATTCTCCTTCATAAATGCAATCCCTAATTCACATATTCACAACCCCTCTAAAGTTAGTCTTGATTCAAACAAAAGGGAGCATTGTCACTTGTTTAGTAATGTATACACATATTTATATAGATATATACTTTTATATACACACATACATATACATGTATATTATATATACATGTGTGTGTGTATGTGTACATACATGTATGTATGTATGTATGTATGTATGTATGTATGGTATTTGAGCAAGTATCTTCTACTATAGCTTGAGGTTGACCAAATCTTTGGGAGTGAATTTTTGTAGAACAGAAATTGAAAACTACCTGTTGTGTGTGTGTGTGTGTGTGTGGTTGTGCGTGTGTGCATGTGTGCCTGCATATACAGGGTGCAGTGAGTAAACTGCCATCTAAATTACTCAAAAATGAAAATAACATTGACATCTATTTTTAACAGATATAATTAGCAAAATTACATAAAAAATATCTTGAAATAATAAAGAATAAATTTATTCAATAAAATGGCCATTGGTTTCAACCACAGCCTCCAGATGACTTCGGAACCTCCTGCAACTCTTCTGGATGGTCTCTTTGTTTAAGTTGGTGAATGCAGTCATAATCCTTGCCTTCAGTTCATCTTTGGTGTTACAAGGAGTTTTGTTGATCTCTTGCTCAACTGCACCCCACACATAATAACCAAAGGGGTTGCAGTCTGGGAAGTTAGGTGGCCAGATGTTAGGGGTAATGTGGTTGCAGCAATTGTCTGACAGCCATGACTGGGTTCTCCTGCTTGTGTGGCATGGTGCAGAGTCCTGTTGCTCAACACAGGGTCTTCCAGCAGCCATCCTCTTGACTCAGGGCAGCACTACCTCCTCCAGGCATTTGATGTAAGCCTCCATGTTGAGTTTGAGACCATGTGGGAAGATGAATGAAGGCTTAACATTGTCATCACTAGTGATGTTGACTGTATGTTTGATTTTTATCACTCTTGGTACAAGTCCTCAGATTGCACTATCCTCAGATTGACACCAAATACTCTGAAACGTTCATATTGGAGCTTCTGGTGCAAATGCCAAGAAGTATAGCAGGTCATTTCCAAATTTCTGATAGAGTGAATTGCATCATGGTGCTGTTTTTTCTCACAGATGGTGCCCAACTGACCCTACTATACCATGTAGTTGACAAAATCAAAAACAAACAATGCACTTGCACAAAATTGAAAATATAAATTAGTAACAATTTACCCATTGCATCCTGTATATATATATGGGCTGCATATTGTGTTCTTGAGCAAGACACTTATTTCATGTTGCCCCAATTCACTCAGCTGTAGAAATGAGTTATGACATCACTGCTACCAAGCTGTATCAGCCTTTGCTTCTCCCTTGGATAACATCGGTGGCATAGAATACAAACACAAACACACACACACATGTGACAGGCTTCTTTCAGTTTCCATTTCTATTTACCTATTTCACTCACACAGCTTTGTTCAACATGAAAAATTGGTTAAAAAAATATTTCCTTTAGATGCTACACAGTAAGTTTGAACCCAACATCTCTAGTTGTGAAGCAAACTTCTTTATCACTACACCATAAATGTAATGAAATAGAGGTAAAATTGCAGTCATTCATGTGACAGATCTAATTTTTAGTTGCAAAGATAACGCCACACACATTATACCAAATAATTTAGACAACAGCATGAATGTGCAGAATCTTACATATCTTTATTGTATAAATATTAAGCTTTATGTCTTCATAGGAGATCAGAATTCACTTTGGTAATTTTCTTTTCGTGTTTATTGTTGCAAGGAATCCAGCTTTCAATTACCCATTCTTATATATTATTACTTCCTCTTGTAAATTGTATTCAAATGGAATATGGTTCTTGTTTGTGTATTTTAGCTTATTATATCAAAGTTCAGTACTAACCTTAGTCATGTTGCCAATATCCAATATCTGCATTATTCAACTTTTGTTGCAAAAGGTTTGCAGACTTACATCTGCAAATAGAAAAATACAAATAGTCCATATGGATTTAAGTTAAGCATGTTCTGTCCTTTTTGGCAAATTTTCTCAATTCATCATCCTTTCTTTTATTATAAAAGCAGTTAGTTTCTAATTGCTCAGTGAATGTTAGAAACTAAAGCTGTATGCATTTTGTGGAACAAAGGCTTTTAAAACTTGATTTCTGTCCAACTATTTAGGAAAGAGATTTTGTGAAGTGAGTTGTATTCTTCTTGGCATTCATATTGGAGAGATAATATATTCCATCGAGTTACATCCTTTTATTCATCAGTCCATGGATTAAAGAATGTAACCTCATCACCTTTTCAGGAACTCTTAACCTAAGAAATAAATATCCCTGGATCAGGTTAATGTTCAGTTTACATTATTGCTGGTTAACCTTTTGATACCAACTCGCCTTAGATGGCCTCTGCTTCTATGAGACAAAACAAAAACTGACCATTTTAATGACTTCATACTTATAGTAACACATAAATGTAAAAAGCAGGCATGGCTGTGTGATTAAGAAGTTTGCTTTGAAACCACATGGTTTCAAGTTCAGTCCCACTGTATGGCACCTTGGGCAAGTGTCTTCTCCTATAGCCCTTGGTAAATCAATGTCTTGTGAGTGACTATGATAGATGGAAGCTCATTGTGTATGTGTATACATACATACATACATACACACACACACACACACACCGATGGATGGGTTGTGTATATATGTGAAAGTGCATGGCTCAGTGGTTAGAGTATTGAGCTTACTATCACGAGGTTGTGGGTTTGATTCCCGGACTGGGCTGCATGTTGTGTTCTTGAGCAAGACACTTATTTCACGTCGCCCCATTTCACTCAGCTGTAGAAATGAGTTGGAACATCACTGGTGCCAAGCTGTATCGACCCCTTTGCCTCTCCCTTGGATAACATCAGTGGTATAGAGAGGGGAGGCTGGTATGCATGGGCGACTGCTGGTCTTCCATAACAACCCTAGGTTGTGTGTTCACCAGTGTGTCAACTTTCCACCCAGACTTATACCCCAGAGAGGAATCTCTTAGGTGCACCCATGGTCATTCATGACCGACAGAGTCAAGTTATATATATATATATATATATATATATATACACACACACACATGCATACACACACGCACACACACTCCCCACAAACACACACTCACATTCATATATTTATATTGTTATACTTGCAGATGGCTATGTTTTGCCAATTAAACGCACAAACTATTTATTTGATCTTCACTTTGTTTTATAAATATTATTTTTTTCTTTTTCTTTTAGTTTATTTGTCCATCAAAGTTCCTTTGTCACACATTCATTTGTTGTTAAAACCACCTTATTACAGTTGGCAAAACTGTAACATAGTAGTATATTTGTATTACCAGAAAAAGTGTGCACCTGTATTATAAGTACATTGCTTTAATATAAGTTATTTTAATATGCAGTGTCATAACAATAGTCATAAAATCTTATTGGCTCTGATAGTTTTTTATAATGTCTATCAAGATCAGTGGTTCTCGACTGGGTTCCATATGACCTCTGGGAGGCCCATATAAGATTTTTCAGGGTCCATGCTAGCAGAATACTAAACTGGAGGTCCACAGTAGTATTTTAAGGGTCCATGAAAAGCTTTGCTTTAAATGTATGTATTGCAAGAAACAGCTAGGTTTCTTTCTCTAACATTTTATATAGTTCAACCTATACAAGTGAATGAGTGAATTACAGGAAGTTTGAAAGAAGTATCTATAAAACTAGTTTTTAAACATTGAATGGCTATAGGGGTCCGCCAGAATAAAATATAGAATAGTAATCAAAGGGGTACATAGGTGAAAAATGATTGAGAACTACTGATCTAGATATTGATTTTAGGAATAAAAAAAATTTTTAATGGAAAGAGCTTGTGAGGTTGGTGGTGTGGAGAATAGGCATGAGTTGAATGTTGAGAACAGCAAAAGATTTGTCATTTGTGCTACCATTGTGAGTGGATTAAGAAAATTAGGAAGTATAGTGTCACACTGATTTCCAAAAGAAGCAAATTGAGGTACATACCAAGTGATAGTAGGTCAAAATAAGTTTTAAACATATTACTTTTGCTCACAGTATAATAGCAGTTGTAATGATCTGAAATGATTTCCCTGTAACTAATAACACATAATGTGACCTTACAATAAATGTTTCTCTCAAGGAAATTTAAGTATCTAATTAATGATAACATCATATAACATAATATATAATCCTTTCTGCTGTAAGCAGAAGGCCTGAAATTTTGGGGGAAGAGGATAGTCAATTACATTGACTCAGGTACTTATTTCATCCACCCCAAAAGGATGAAAGACAAAATTGACCTTTGCAGAATTTGAACTCAGAACGTAAAGACAGATAAAATACTGTTAAGCATTTTGCCCAGTGTGCTAACAATTCTGCCAGCTGGACCAACTTTATTGTAGTATATAATACAAACCAACAAAGGAGGGGTTATGTTATTGCTTGACCTGCTAGAAATAATAGCCAATTTTTGTTTAAAATGTAAATGATCTTTAAAAAGTGGTAGGCTACAGTTTTAAAAAAGAAGAACAGTGCAATCAATTGTCTCTGCTCTTGAAAAAAATAAGAGGAAAGAACACATTGAATCTGAAATGCAGTTCCCCTATGTCACAACTGCCATTAAAACCCACAGGATTTAATCCACTTAGAGCCACTTAATTAATCTCACTATTCACAGAGAAAGCATAACATTATCTCTTTACCTTGTAACATTATCTTGGCTGATGGAAGAAAGTATTTGAGTTGATAGAATTATTTTAACATGTATTATTTGCTTTATGTCTGTTACAGATAGCCAGAGAGTGGTTATTCTACCAGATGCAGTGAGTGCTAAGGCCCAGAGATTTCTCAGAGAGAACATTGACATTACATTTCTTGCTACATTAAAGCAAGAAATTGGAGATAGTGGAAGCATTTTGTCACTCTCGACAGGCATTAACAGGTACAATATTCCTTAGTTTTTGTTGTTTTTTTTTCTGTGGATTTAAAGCTGTTATGGCATGGTGATGTGTTATCTGTGGACCCAGTGTGTGGCCTATTGTTAATTATTTTTGTTTTTTTATAGCCACTTATATTTAAGTAGCTAAATAATGTTAAGAGATACTTGGTCCTCAAAACTCCTCATTTCTTCTATTAATCTCAGATTTCGTAAGTAATTATTATTTATTGGCAAATAGAAAGAAACTAATGCATGCTAATTTATGTGAATTCATGTGAGATAAACTTTCCTTTTCCTCACAGCAAAGTAATATCTAAAAAGGCTTGCTAGTCTACCTCATAGTTCCAGCAACAATGGAAAAGGTGTTACTCCAGAGGATGGCTGGAACAGCCACTCTGACTCATGGGACTCGCATTTGTAGATAGCCAATCTCTCTTCCGATAGTAATGAGGAGAAATATAGTCCAGGGGCTGAGAATGCTGAAATTTCCTCTACAATAGGCTCCACTGTAAACCTGTTAGAGAAGCATAACTTATCTTGGAAATTTTGAATTTTATTCTTTTTCCATCATAAACATGTAATGTAAGCATTCAAACATCATCAATATCTTTCCAAATCTTGTTGCATTTCACTTGGAATTTTTGATCCTCCAAAGTTGTTATTTCTTTATTGCCCACAAGGGGCTAAACATAGAGGGGACAAACAAAGACAGACAAAGGGATTAAGTTGATTAGATCGACCCCAGTGCATAACTAGTACTTAATTTATTGATCCCAAAAGGATGAAAGGCAGAGTCAACCTCAGCGGAATTTGAACTCAGAACGTAGCGGCAGACAAAATACCGCTAAGCATTTTATCCGGCGTGCTAACGTTTCTGCCAGCTTGCCGCCTTAGCTAAGGTTTCTGCCAGCTCGCCTCCAAAGTTGTCTTGAAGAATCAGTCAACCTTTTTTTGGCAATGGTAGTCACTGTATATGAATTTATTTTTCTTGACATTTATCTGAGAAGTTGAAGAACCCATATATCTCATTTTAGTCTCCTTAGACTATAAGTTTATAGATATTATGTTAATGTGTTAGCACAATTAATGTTCTGTTAATTATCAATGTGTTATTATAGGATGATCATTGAAGGGATAATGTAAATGCAAAAGATATCCCAGAAAAGGGCAATCTTGGAGAAGAGGGGTAGAATAGGGCCTGGAAGTTGACCTTTTAACCAGGAGGGTAAAGCTGTGATCATCTCCCTTACCAGGCCTCTGAGACTAGGGACAGAAAAGAGGTAGCTATCCTCAAGCCAAAGATGTAGCCTAAACACTTGTAATAGTGTGGGCTTCGCTAAAGGCACCTAAGATGTTAGATTGGGCCTGGGCAATCTTTTTTGAGAAGCAGGTCACATGACACAGGGTTCACCATCAGGTGAGCTGTACTACTGAAAGAATTCAAGCCAATTTTTGATTAGGCATGCTATTCAGAATTCAAAAAGCCCTATGAGCCACAGTTTGCCTGTGATTGTACTAGATGGTAGTGTTAAACCAAGTGACGGATAAAGCCTATCATTCAAATAGGCTTTGATGAGATTTGAACTCGGGACATAAAGTGCCAGAACAATTACTCCCCAATATATGACATCCAGTACTCTACTGTTTCTACTAGTCAGTCCACCACTTTAGAATATTACTTTATATATCAACCCCAGAAGGATGAAAGGCAAAGTTGACCTTGGCAGGATTTGAACTCAGAATGCTAGGTACTAGAAAAAATATCACAAGGTATTTTGTCTGAAACTAATGACTGCTCATTTGCCTACAAAATACTGTAAAAACCCATGTAATTTGTACACCTGTGTAATTTATACAGGTGATTTTCAGGATAAAAACTGTTAAAAAAAGCTTCTACTCATGTAAAATTGGCTGCATCGCCTTTTTCTATGTATATTCTTCATTTCCACCTTATCAGGAATCCAACAGCGATGACATTTAAAATAATCCCACTATAGCAGGAACATGACATGACAGGGTTAAAGTTGTCTTTATTGATGCCTGTTTTTGCCCTTCAATACCTTTAAGAGCAAATACCAATTGTTACACTTTTCATGACCAGCAATTGAGGCAGGAAACTAATGTAGCTGATATTCCGTTTTGTCTTGTTTTGTGGTGTATCAGTGACTTGAATTTAAATTCACGGATTTGCAATTGTTTGTCAACATCTGTCCATCACTAGACAAGCATGCAACAACAGAAATACCTGCATCATTATCTTTCAGACAAATCAACCAATCAGCTAATGTACAATTTCCTTCATTTACATAGCCATACTAGTGCCCAAACTATCTTACGTCATCAGCTTTTCTAACCAATCAGCAATCATTCCTATATAATTTGTTTCTCACTGATCAGCAATTTGGATTGTCGTTATGCTAATGAGTGTCATTAATTAGGGTTGTCTTGAGAAGCTTACAAAGCAGAGAGTTGACTTACAGTTTGTAAATGACTTATATTTTGTTAGTTAAAACAATGTTCTTCTCTTTCAGCACTGCTTATCTTCTAGCATTGATTCTGTCTCCATTGTATAGGTCACAAGTTCAAAACCTGCCCAAAGCATTATTCTCTTCTGTCTATTAATGTCTGCTTTGCATTAAAAAAAACTATATCTGTCTTACTACATAGGTTATGTTGACATTCACAACTTCATTAAAGCTAGAATATCTGTTATCTTACAAAGTTTCATTGACATTTCTATATCAACAAAACTGTGTTGACCCTTGAAATAAGACTGCTGTCATAACAATGACAAGGTTTTCTTTTTTGGGGAAAATATTATAGGATGTATTGTAGCACTACTAGTCATAGTAGTATTGTAGCACTACTAGTCATATCTATGAATGATGATCTGTAACTTACTTAAGAAGATGCCTGTCAAAATGAACTAAAGACAACCAGAGAATGAAGAAAATCTCCTACAGCTATATGCCAAATTAGGACTTTCCTAAGACTTAAGAACTCCATGTAAGCAGAGATTTTCTTAAGCTAACAGCCTAAGTAACACATAATCTAATTAGATTTCGGATTTATCATATGTTCTCGTTAAAACCCGATTGATAACAATGCACTGAGCTGATCTAATAATCACTTTATACCTTGCTATTATTGTGCTATAATTGTTTTGTCTGATTTGGTGCTTTCAACCATTGATTATAGATTAGAAATAAAGAAGAAAATATAGTAACCAGAAACTGTTGCTATTTTGCATTTTGTCTGTGGTTCATGAACTTTATGAAGATTAGGAAGTTAAATGACAACTTTATATGTAATTATTTATCAAACTCTATCTTTCTTTTTTCATAAGATAGTCAGAGGTGAAGGAACAGTGCTCAATAATCATTGCCAATCCTTTCCAGGTTTATGAGATTGGTATGGATGATATAGCCCAAGGTTCCACACAGTGGGACTGAACCTGGAACCCTGCGGTTGGGAAGCAAACTTCTTACCACACAGCCACTCCTGCTTTGGCAACATCATAAATATATGAGTGCATGGGCAACCAACTGATATTGTGACATCTACCATTTGTAGTAACTTTACAAGATTTAATGGTGTGATCTGTTATTCAGGACTAGAGTGAGTAATGATGTACAGAGCTGCTTTCTTAATATGAGTGATGACTCAGTCTTTGTGTTGATGAAAGAAAGACAGTTGTGTCTAACATCAAGTCAAAGAGACATTCTAAAAGCACTCAGTCATGATCACTTCTGCCAACTCAAACACTTTCTGTCTTTTTATGATCTTCAACAAATGAAGCCTTGGTGGACTTGGTTGGTACACACGAGAGAATCTGCCACTCGTTAGCAATGACATTTTCAGATTTGCTACACATCTAATAAAAGAAAAACTGAAAGGAGTTTGTGTTTTAAAACTGGATTCACTTCTTATATCATGATTCGAGAAATATCTATCTGCAACAATGTATCTTTTACTTGTTTTCAGTCAACTGACTGTGGCCATACTGGGGCACTATTTTGAAGAATTTTTGGTCTAATGAATCAACCCTGCTACTTTTTTTCTTCTTGTAAGCTTGGTACTTATTCTATCAGTCTCTTTTGCCAAACTGCTAAATTACAAGGACATTAACACACCAACACTAGTTGTCAAGTGGTAGTGGGGCACAAACACACATACACACATATATATGTATACACAACAGGCTTCTTTCAGTTTTCATCTACCAAATCCACTCACAAGGCTTTGGTTATAGTAGAAGATACTTGACCAAGGTGTTACGCAATGGGTCTGAACCCAGAACCATGTGGTTAGAAACAAACATCTTACCACACAGCCACGCCTGAGCCTATGTATAGAAAAATAATTAATATAGTAGAATTGAGATGATAATAAAATAAAACCACACGAGTTTGAAGTATCCAACAGTTCCAGATTATTTAATACAATATTCAGTCATGCTAAAACTTTATCAAATTATATATTCAAAGTTGTTTGTTGGCGAGAAGATGTAATATTTTAGATTTATTCTCAATGTTCTCATTAAATTTGACTGATGACGAAGTTGATTTAATGATTTCTGGCTGTATGGTAAGAAGCTTGCTTCCCAACCACATGGTTCTGGGTTCAGCCCCACTGCGTGGCATCTTGGGCAAGTGTCTTCTACTACAGCCTCAGGCCCAACCAAAACCTTGTAAGTGGATTTGGTAGACAGAAACTGAAAGAAGCCTGTCATATATATGTATGTATGTGTTATTTGTGTCTGTGTTTATCCCCCCCACCATTGCTTGACAACCGATGTTAATGTTTACATCCCCATCACTTAGAGTTTCGGCAAAAAGAGACTGATAGAATAAATACTAGGCTTACAAAGAAGTCCTGGAGTCGATTTGTTTGACTAAAGGTGTTGCTCCAGCATGGAAACAGTCCAATGACTGAAACAAGTAAAATAATAAAATAATGTTTTTCTAGTTGTTTTGATTTTGATGTAAAGATTTAAGAAATACTTTGACTGCTAACCTCACATTTACCAAGCATTTTTCTTATTATATTTCAATCAATACTTCTCACATTTACCAAGCATTTGTTGTTTTATTTGTTTTCATGGTGTGTGTTATTTTTTAATGTATAGCCGCAGGAGTGGCTGTGTGGTAAGTAGCTTGCTTACCAACCACATGGTTCTGGGTTCATTCCCACTGCGTGGCACCTTGGGCAAGTGTCTTCTACTATAGCCTTGGGCCAACCAAAGCCTTGTGGGTTGATTTGGTAGACAGAAACTGAAAGAAGCCCATTGTATATATATATATATATATATATATATATATGAATATGTATATATATATATGTGTGTGTGTGTCTGTGTTTGTCCCCCCGATGCTCGTGTGTTTACATCCCCGTAACTTAGCTGTTCGGCAAAAGACACCGACAGAATAAGTACTAGGCTTCCAAAGTATAAGTCCTGGAGTCGATTTGCTGAACTAAAGGTAGTGTTCCAGCATGGCCACAGTCAAATGACTGAAACAAGTAAAAGAGTATGTTTCTTTATCTATTTATTATTTATTTATTTTGTTAATGGAATACACATTGTTTACAATAACCGTTTATTGCAGCTGTGTCAGTTGAGGGAACAACATAAAGAGAAATGGATGAAGAGTAAGAGCTTAGAAATCAGATGACAATGATTGATTCAGTTACCTGGTTCTTTCAGTTCAATTGGGTGGATTTAGCAAATTGTGAACATGTAGCATGTCAATGTCCTTTGAGCATGTCAGTACTCTCCTTTATCCACTTTTCCCTAGGCTCAATACAATACTCAATCCCCATGTACCCTGTTACAGAGCTGCTTTCCATACCATCGTGAACACTTTAAAACAGATTACTTCTATAGAAAGCAAGGTGCAGGCATGGTTGTTTGCTTAAGAAGAAGCTTGCTCCCTGACCATGGGGCCTTGGTCAAGTGTCTTTTATTATTGCCCCAGGATGACCAAAGGCTTATGAGTGGATTTGATTGATGGAAACTGTAAGAAGCCTGTTGTGTGTGTGTGTGTGTATTGGTCCCTTAGCTGACCAGTCACAAATTCTGTCTCTCCATTCTCCATCATTCAAAACAT
>NC_042998.1:247500-322500 GCF_006345805.1 Octopus sinensis | reverse complement strand
CTGGAAGGAATTGTGCCAAATTTTGGCATTGTAAGCTACACCAATGCTAGAACGGGATGACACTGCATAGTGCCAAAGATCCCAGCAACAGCCTGGGTTTCAAGGGCCCACAGCTTTTTAATATTCTCCCAAAGAGTCTGAGGAACTTGCACAAAGTAGATGTAGCGGTTTTTAAATCAAAGCTGGACATCTTCCTGTCAAGAGTCCCAGATGAACCTACCTCACGGCAAGAGGTGCAAATGAGGGTAGCTATATCAAACTCCGTTCTTCACCAAGTGTCACATATTAGACGAGGTTCTTTGTAATAACAGTGTAGCACAAAACGGCGGTGCATCAGCATGGCTGCAGCTCTGAGTTGAAACTAGAGAAAAAAAAAATGTATACATATATATATATATATATATTGTGTGTGTGTGCAAGTACACACACACACACACCTGGTATCCACACATATTCTGTCTACCAAATTCATTCACAAGGCATTGGTCAGCCCAATGTTAAAGTAGAAAAGACTTGCTCAAAATGCTATGCAGTGGGACTGAACCTGAAACTATGTAGTTGCAAAGCAAGCCTCTTAACCACACTGCTATGTCTGCACCAATATATTTATTATGCACTGTGAATACATGCAACAGCTAAAATATTTAAGATTGCCTTCATTCAGTTTTAAATCTTATGCACTGTTATACAGATCAATGTTATACAAATCTCTGAACTCATAAGACTAGAAGGCCATGTACATTTGGACTTCACAATACTTTCATATGCTTGAAATATAGCCAAGTAAATACCAAAACTGAGAATGCCATCATCATCATCAGTAGCAGCACCTGCATCATTTATTGTCTGTTTTCTGTGTCAGCATGGGTTTTGTGATTCAGCAGCACCTGGTGAGCTACATGGCTGCATCATACTCCAGTATCAGCTTCGGCAGGGTTTCTACAGATGAGTCTTCTTCCTCACATCAACTGCTTTATAGGGTCTACTCTCACTCTTTTACTTATTTCAGTCATGCTGGAGCACCGCCTTTAGTCGAGCAAATCGACCTCAGGACTTATTCTTTGTAAGCCTAGTACTTATTCTATCGGTCTCTTTTACCAAACAGTTAAGTTACAGGAACATAAACACACCAGCATCGGTTGTCAAGCGATTGTAGTGGGGATAAACACAGACACACAAACATATACACACAAACATATACACACACATACATATACATATATACGACGGGCTTCTTTCAGTTTCCGTCTACCAAATCCATTCACAAGGCTTTGGTCGGCCCGAGGCTATAGTAGAAGACACTTGCCCAAGGTGCCATGCAGTGTGACTGAACCTGGAACCATGTGGTTAGTAAGCAAACTACTTACCACACAGCCACTCCTACACCTATTTGTGCTGGATTTTTTTTTTTGTGTGTCACTGGCACTAGTGAGGTTGCTAAGTAACTTGCAAACCAAAATAGAACAAGAAAAATGAAAAGATCCCTTGACTAAGTAAGAGTGTGCATTTGAGAATGGGGGATTTCCCCAGGGAGAGGTGACTTTATTATAGGTGTTCGAAAGGAAAGGGTTAAAGTATGATGGGGAGAAAAGCACTAGTGTCTTGCTATGGAGAAGGTGGATGGCTTCCTTGCATTATATGATGGTGGGTGGGAGTAACAGGAAAGACCATAGAGATGTTATTGATAGTGTGCCAGAGTGAATCCTTAAGGAGCAAGAGAGGATCTGATTGGTAGATTAAGAGTGGAATGGAAAAGTGTATGTATGAGGGGAGACTAAACTGATTAGAAGAGTTGTTGTTTGTTCCTTCTCGAGCCATGCCTGGCTCATAGGGCCGGTTTCTGGTTTCCTTGGCGTATAGGTTCCCCACCTGGATGGGACGCCAGTCTGTCACAGGTGAGCTGCAAGATACAGGAGGAAAGAGTGAGAGAAAGTTGTGGTGAAAGAGTCAGCAGAAGTTCGCCATTACCTTCTGCCGGAGCCGCATGGAGCTTAGGTGTTTCGCTCATAAACACACACATCGCCCAGTCTGAGATTCAAACCTGCAATCCCTCAACCGTGAGTCCGCAGCTCTAACTACTAGGCCATGTACCTCCACTTGATTAGATGAGAGTAGTGGTTAATGTAGTAAGTGATGAACAAGAGTGGAGGTGCTGCTTGATGGAAAGTATCTGTTTGGAAGGTGGGGGTAAGGTGAGTGTGATAGAAGTGATCCAAGGATGATAGATCAGGAAATAGGGGATGACTGTTTAGGTTGGTGAAAATTATTTCCATTGTGTTATTTCTACTTATAATGTTTTTTTTTTCTGCTCTTCTCTTTGCATTTGCCGGACAGGATTCTCGAAATTGAAAGTAGTGGCAGGAGGAACGAAGTGAGGTTTTATTACACACATGACCAAAAAATACAAATTGAAACATTCCCTTATAAACTTGCTGACAATCATTGGCACAAATTAGCACTAAGCCTAAGTGCAACAGACCTCACCTTATTTGTAGACTGTGAACAGATCTATAGACGAGTCATACTGACGTTGGACACAAATTTTAAAGCTGACAAAATATCACTGTTTTTAGGTCAACGTAACAGAGAATATGCACATTTTCGGGTAAGTTCAATAGTCATTTCATCAATCTTCAATACATATTTCTTTTTTCATTTTTCTGGTTCTTCGTTTTATTATGCCTTTTGCATTGAATTTTCCTTCCATTTTATATTGTTAAAATTTCTTTGTATTTGTATGTGTGTATAGCTAAAGTCAATATCTATTGACTATGCTTATCTATATATGAGTCATTTGTAATACAACTTTTATAAAAATGACAAAAGATTGCTTGACGAGTCATTCTGTGTTTCTTTTATAAGTATTATTTTTCCTTATATATATTCATAATGCAGCCGTCAGTTCAAATATCACCACTTCAAACAACTTTCTTTTCTTCTATGAAACTCCAGATCATATTTGTATTTCATTGTCTGTATATTTTGGACATTTTACCAGAGAAAAACACAAAAAAAAAAGATACTTGAAAAGAAAATATTAATCTAGATTACCCGAAGTTAATCTGAAAATGTTAGTCTATACAAAACCTAACCTTTCTTTGAACTGTCTTTGCATTCCAATCCATAAAGATCAAACAAGCTTTGTCTTTAGTATGTCTCCTCTCAAATGATATGTACATAAGCAGAATGCCAAAACCTTATTTATTCTAGTTCAGAATGCTGAAAACATTGTGCAGTGCTGTGGAATATATGAGGGCTTGTAAATGAAATTCCAAATCTCTTTTTCTTTCCACTTTTTTCTCATATTATCATCTCCCATCTTCAGAACTGAGAGAACACTTGTAAAATTTACAGTACTATCACCACTTTGAGAGTGGATTGTATTACATTGTGGTGCCCAATTACATCTAGGTGGACTGGGTTATTAAGAGCTATGTGTATTGACTATGAACCAAACACCTCTCTAATGACAATAGAAACAGCAAACTCATAATTTACTTCTTTGATGCCCTTTTCACTCTGTTAACGAGACTTAATTTATATCTATTCTTACACAATTCTTGTAATTGTGTGTGTCATGTGTTCACGTATCATCATCATTGCATGTGTGTATATATGTGTGTGTGTGTGTGTGTGTGTGTGTGTGTGTGTGTGCATATGTGTATACATGCATCATGAATCTAGGTACAGGTGTGACTGTGTGGTAAGAAGTTTGCTTCCTAACCACATGGTTCTCGGTTCAGTCTCACTGCTTTCCACCTTGAGCAAGTGACTTCTTGTACTATAGCCCCAGATGACCAAAGTCCTGCTAGTGGATTTGGTAAACAGAAACTGAATGAAGTCCATCATGTGTGTCTGTGTGTGTGTGTGTGTGTGTGTGTGTTACTGTCTCCTTACCTTGACATCATGTGAGAGTTGTAAATGAGTGTCACCATTATGAAAGTTGTATCCTTTGTTTTCAAGGTTCTGTGAAAATTTGTCTCTGGTCATGGACAAATATTACCTTTCTTGGAAGCAGGTGAGTGTTGACAATAGAAAAGGCATCCAGTTGTAGAAAATTCCACCTCAACAAATTCCATCTGACTTTTGCAAGCATGGAAAAGTGGACACTAAAATGACAACAGCAATGATTGTGTCTGTGTGTGTGCCTGCATGCGTGCGTGTGTGCGTGCGTGCGTGTGTGTATGTGTATATATACATTCATATATATGTGTATATATATATATATATATATATATAATATATTCAATACATACTATATAGATAATACACTGACCTCAGTTTCTTGAAGTGAATGCTGAAATACTTCATACACTCCTATCATCTCACAGACTAGAGACACAAAATACATATACCCACCAAAATAGCAGAAAATGTTATTGCTTCCATAGACCAAAACTTTGCTTTGGGATTACCAGCCTTTTCTAACAAATCCCTTGGTTCCAACCTTATTTGTACTATTATTTCGTTACAGTCTACAGATGTAATACGTTAACTATGGAATAAAATTGAAGACATTATCTGTTATAAATAGAACATATATGTGATATTGCTTGTAAGATGGTTAGTAAATATTTTTTATTAAATGTGTCATATATTAATGAAACATTTATCTAAGAATCCACAGCTAGATGGAGCAGCTATTGTATTTTGTTCACTGGGATTGTGGTACTGAGAATTCAAGTCCAGATCTTTTCGTTCTTTGATATAAAACTAACAATGTAACACAACATACAGAGATTTGTTAAAGCTTTACCAACATAGCTGTACTGCAGCAGAGTAATATCATAGATAAATTATGCTTTTGATTTTTTTCCATAGTTAAGATTGTTTACAGCTTGACATAATGATTAAAATAATAACTACACTCAAAATGAAACAGGTAGAAAGTGTATAACAAAAAATTTAGTTTTCAGTGATGTTCTTTCTTAAAGCTGCAGGTACCTCCACTACTACCTTTGTAGGTTTTACAGTCTCAAGAGCCAAATGCTTCTGAAAATGTACATCATCATCATCATCATTTAAGTCCTCCTTCCATGCTGGCATGGGTTGGATGGTTTGGCAGGAGCTGGCCAGGTAGAAGACTGCACCATTTTTCTGTGTCTGTTTTGGCATGATTTTTATGACTGGATGCCCTTCTACACCAACCACCCTGCAGAGTGGACTGGGTTATTTTTAAGTGGCACCAGCACTGACAGGGTCACTAAGAAACTTCACAAAACAAGAGTTTCAAGAATTTCTAAACAAAATAAATAATTAGGATCTTGAATTTGTTTTCCTAAAACTTTGTTCTGAAACCAGTGTTGAGACCAATATTGTTGGATTTTGGATAAGTTATAATTGATAAAGCCTATAAACACACTCACCAGTTGTTGCTTGTCTATATTTCACTTTTCTTTCTTTTTTTCCAAAATAGTTGATGTTTGTTTATGCCCCCCAAAATATTTGTACTGCAATAGTTTATAGCTTTTTCAATGGTTGTACATCTTTTCTTTTAAAAATAATCCAAAAACAAAACACACACACACATACACACATTTTGTACTAGCATATGTAAAAAAAAAAATTAAAACACCATACAGCTTGTATACTTGCTACTTTGGAGGTTGAACAATTGCAAAAATTCAGTTGTAAACTAGAAACTAAGCATTTGAAAAAAAATGTATATCCACTGAGAAAGCTACATAGAACTGCTTCAAAAAAAAAGAAAGAGAAGTAAAATATAGACAAGCAACAACTGTTGGGTTTGTATAAAGGCTTTATCACTTACATCTCTTCCCAAATATAACAAAAAAAATACATATTTTAGGAGCCCCAAGGAATTTCTAACAATCTGTTTTTTCAAAATAACAGCAGACTTTCCTTAGATGCTGCTAGTTTATTCATAACAGACAGGCTTTAAATTTTTTTTTTTCCAATGAGTTTTTGAATAATAAATGAAAATAAATCAGAATTATTCATGCAAGCAAGAATTTTCTATTTTGCATCTTGAAAAATTAGAAGCTTTTCAGCAAAAAAAAAAAGAAAAAATAGGAAGTGGGTAGGAAAAGATTTTAAAATTTCATTGTTCTGTAATACCATGCATTATGAATGGGTATTTAGGGTTAAAAAAAAAAAAAAAAACAACATTTACATCTATAATTGTTTAAGCTTACAGATTTGATATTTTCTGAAAGAAGATTTTCATAGGAAGAATTCAAAAGGAAAAGCTTTACATATTATTATTGACGAATCTTTTAATTTTTCATAATATGTTTCTTTCCACATATTATTTCTCTTCCATGGCTTTTTTTACAGCTTCCTGTTACTTTCCTATACAAATTCGTTGTCAGTTTAGTTTTAAACCAAACACAATATATTAACATGTTCCATTATTTCCAGATAATAATATTCATTGTTAGACAATCTTCTATAATTTCTTAGTTGGCACTTGTAATCCTTAGTCATATCTAATTTTCTGAACGGTGTTATGCAAATAAAGAAAATATTTCTTTTTTTTTTTAGAATAAAGTATTTAAACATGCATTTAATTTTTCAAGAAACAAAAACACATTGCAGTCTATGATGAATTTCTTTAACCCTTAAATGGTGAACATCATCAATTGACATTTCAAAAGTGTTACATGGATACAGCCGTCACCAGTTGATGTCTGAACATCTACTTCGTCAACTGTGCCTAAGCATAAGCAGCCATTATCGATGGGATTTATTCAGCAAAGAAATTTTTTTTTTAATTTCCTTCATCAGATGTTGTAGATGATGATTATGATTATGATGATGTTCTAGATAACAGAGAAGAATGTGATGCTTCAAATCAGTTTTGGATGGAAAAAGTACGCCTATTTTCTCCATTTGTACATTTAGTTGACAACAACAATGCAGAAATTTGAAATGAAGACCCGACAAATAACGTGAGTTCATGGCTGTTTCCTGCACCAGTTTCACATAGCCCCAGCCCATCCAAAGTACCTTGGATTGCAGAATGACCTGCTGTGCTTACCTTGGATCATAGGGTGACCTGCTGTGCTTGAGGAGAACTATTGAGTGAAATACATCAACATCAAAATAAAACATCAAAGGGAAATTGTAGTTGTGATACTTGTGCCGGTGGCACATAAAAAGCATCATCCGAACATGGCCAAGGCCAGTGCCACTTTGACTGGCTTCTGTGCCGGTGGCATGTAAAAAGCATCAACCAATCGTGGTGGCTGCCAGACTGCCCTGGCATGTGTGCCAGTGGCACATAAAAAGCACCCACTACACTCACGGAGTGGTTAGCATTAGGAAGGGCATCCATCTGTAGAAACACTACCAGATCAGACCGGAGCCTGGTGCAGCCATCTGGCTTCCCAGACCCCGGTCGAACCGTCCAACCCATGCTTGCATGGAAAAGGGACGTTAAACAATGATGATGATGATGATTGCATGCAAAGGAAAGTGAATATTTTACAATACGTTTTGATAATATAATTAAAAATTTTATAGTGCAAAAGATTAAGAATCAGTTAATTACTCTTTGTACTTATTTAAAGTGGAAATTAGTAATAAAATTATCCTTAAGAAAGGGAGATACTTTTTTGTTTTTTGCCTATTTGGCACACACTTTTATTCGATCCTTTCCTATTGTTTAAGAGTTAAAGTAAAGAAGTCATTGACCACTTTCTTAATAGTGCATAACTATCCCCTCCTCCAGCATGGCAGTACCATTTTGATGGTCTGTATGTGTGCATACAAACACACACATATATACATGCCCACACAAACATACATACATATCTATTATATAAAATCCGTCCTGTGTGTCTTCTAGGATCTCGAGCATCCTCCATTTGATATGTAGATACCGATGGTATCAGGGCGTGTATAAGGGTTGAAAAAATTACAAAAATCAATTCCAGGTGAGAATGCAATCAATAAAGCTGTGGGAACATACATTTGTAAAATTGTTTTTCTTGGAATAGAAAAAAGTCTATTTTTATTTCTTCTTTTGCTGGTGTCTCAAATTTAGGTTAAATCAGTGTTTCTCAAAGGGGAGGCCAATGGGACGGTCGGACAAGTTGTTTTGAGAAAATTTGGTTTAAATGTTTGACAACTCAGCACCATCCATTGGACGGGGTGGGGGCGTTATATATATATATATATGTATGTATATGTATGTGTATATATATATATATATATATATATATATACACTTTATAATTAGGGTACAGCAAAGATTTGCTTCACCACATATTGAAGTTTAGAAATAGCAGTCAAAAAATCTTAGCTATTCCTTCTACTTTAAAAGGGGCTCCCAGAAAAACCAAAGTACTTGAAAACAATCCATGCAGGCAAAAGGGAAAATAACGAATATCATCAATCTATGCACACAGCATACAGTGAAGAGTAAAACCATTTTCATCTGATTTGGTAGAACATAACTTAAAGAAGCCTCCCATCTATGTATTCTTTTCTTTTATTCGTTTACATGCTTCAGTCATCTGACTGTGGCCATGTTGAAGCACCACCTTAAAGGGTTTTAGTCAAAGAAAACAACCTCAGGACTTATTCCTTGTAAGCCTAGTGCCTATTCTATCAGTATCCTTTGCTGAACCACTAAGTTACGGGGAAGTAAACACAACATCAGTTGTCAAGCCATGTATCTCAAAGCAATATTTCAGGCTCTGTTTATGAATTTTCCCATCAGTATGTGTGTGTGTGTGTGCATGTGCGTGCATCCATACATGCATGTGTGTGTATTAATGAGGAAAAGTGTAATATTATCTGCCCTACTGGTCACATAAGCTTTGCTTTCCAGAGAAGTCAAGAGATTGATGAGGGAGTAGAACAGCAGTGAAATAGAGTGATTGAATGATGAGTGAATGCACAGCAGAGAGTTACCGACCAGGCCCAACCAGCATGAAGTTATAAAACAGTGAGAAATATAATAACACTACTCATTACTGGACTGGTGTGTATAACATAGTTATATACTGGACCATGTTATGTGTGTATAGGTCATGTCACTGTAACATAGCTGTATACCAGAGTGGTGAATGTGTGTGGAGTGGCATTCATATCAGTGTTACATGGTCATGTACTGGGCTGTAGGGGGCAATGGTCATATCATTGTAACAGTTATATATTAGACTGCTATATGTGTATGATAGGGTCATGTCATTGTGACATAATTAAATACAAGACTGCTAATTGTTGATCATGTTGTCAGTGTAATCTGGTTTATTTATAAATCAGACTGGTGTGGGAGTCATTACAAGACAAACTTATAATTACATATGTATATATTCAGCAATATTGAAAGCTTATTTTTTAAACTAGAAAAGGGCCCTTCCTGAAATATATTGTGAGAATTTATGATCTCTTTACATGACATACAAATTTATTTATATCTGCAAATTTTACTAATGCTTTTCCTGTTCAAAACATTTTCACAAGTTTGTCTCCTAAATGTCCATGCTTGTCTTCAGACTTATAATTAGCTTTTGTTTCACATGTTTTGAATAATATAAAGCTTTCTTTTCCTAGGTCTCAGGTTACACTGATAGTTGAAACAAAAACTTGGGAATGTGTATCATATATGATGTATAAACACCAGAGAAACATATTCTGTGCACAAAGCAGGCAAAGGCTTAAACTAATTTTTGCTGAGGTAGATCACCTGTGTTTTTCTCAGGTTCCAGGTTCCCAATTGTTATAAATCCATAATTATGAATTCTGACAACTATTAGTTTGAAAAGGTTCAAACAACAACAAAAAATTGTGTAGGTGTGACATGAATTTTTTTCTTTTTTTTTATAAATAGAGTGTTAGAAAAAAAAAGAAGTGGTTTTGAAATGTGATATAATTTTGGCATTCACTTTTTGTGTGAACTGATTAAATGTGCTGTTTACTAACCTCATGTTCCCATGAGATTTTTTGGATCAGTCTATATAAATCAAAAGCAGGTGTCAGTTTGCTTTCCTATTGTTTTATGTTATACTCCAACATATTGTTTTAGTTTTAGTTTTATTGTATTTCATTAAACCATTTCTCTGTTAAATGAGCAACAGAGAGAAGAGTTGCAAGAGTTGATATAATAAATGGTAATTTAGAAACAGACATGTTTATAATGGGAAATTTAAGGATTCCTGGCTTTCCCTGTTGGAAAGTTTTTCTTTAATTTTTTTTTTTTTTTACTTGTTTCAATCATTAAACTGTGAACATACTGGGACGGCACCTGGAAGGCTTTTAGCTGAACAAACCAACCCCAGTACTTCTTCCATCAGTCTCTTTTACTGAACCACTGAGCTACATTGGTTGCTAAGCGGTGATGAGGGGGTAAACACAAACACACACACACACACACAAACACACACACACACAAACACACACACACACACACAGAGAGGCTTCTTTCACTTTCCATCTACCAAATCAACTCACAAGGCTTTGGTTGGCTGATTGGCCTGGGGCTATAGTACAAGATGCTCGCCCTTGGTGCTGTACAGTGGAACTGAACCCAAGACTGCATGGTTGGGAAGTAAGCTTCTTAACTACAGGAATGTTTATTAAGTAGTAATGTTTATTTTAAACTTTTAAACATTGGTAACTGAAAGGAATAACAACAGGTTCAAAGAAATGCAGCTCTCAGAAAAGAAAAAATCACACAGGTAAGTCAAAGTGCTAAATGTTCAATGTAGAGCTGGGCTTGGTAAACTATTCTTAAAGGTGAGCTAGATTAAAAATATTTTTGTGTCTTTCTGGCTTAAGCAAACAAAAATATAAGACCATGATCACTCAAGGTTATAGGGACAGTTTTTATTTTGTTTTTAAACAGGTGCAGGCATGGTTGTGTGGTTAGAAGCTTGCTTTCCAACCACATGGTTCCAGGTTCAGCCTTACTGTGTGGCACATTTGGCAAGTGTCTTCTACTATAGCTTTGGGCTGACCAAAGCCTTGTGAGTGGATTTGGTAGGAGAAAACTGAAAGAAGCCTGTTGAATGTGTGTGTGTGTGTGTGCATGTTCCCCCCCCCATCACTTGACGACCAGTGTTGGTGTATTTACCGCCCTGTAACTTAGTGGTTCAGCAAAAAGACACTGAAGGAGTAAGTACCAGTCTTAACAAAAAAGTAAGTCTGGGGTTGATTCATTCAACTAAAAAAATTCTTCTAGGTGGTGCCCCAGCATGGCTGGATTATAATGACTGAAGCTAGTAAAAGATAAATACCTGTTGTAATGCAGGTATCATTACACATTTAACCCTTTATTGTTCAGATTTCTCTGTCAAATGTAATGCTTATTTATTCACATTGATATGAACTAGTCATGCATTACTTTGTAGCTTTGAGAGATTTCAATGATGTGATTGTTTGTTTAGAATAATAATGTAGGGTAAGCGTGAGAGGTTGGATCTGGCCAGTTGGAAAATAAAACATTGTAGCCATATATAAATAAAAATAAATGTGCCCTTTTAAAGCCTAGCCAGGCTCATGGGCCCAGTTTCCCAGTTTCTATGACGTATGTGTTCCCCAGCTGGACGAGACGCCAGTCCATCGCAGCGTTACACATTTTTGCCAGCTGAGTGGACTGAAGCAACGTGAAATGAAGTGTTTTGCTCAAGAACATGACGCGTCACCCAGTCCAGGAATTGAAACCACAATATTACGATCATGATGCTGACACCCTAACCACTAAGCCACATGCCTCCACATAGCCATATATGGCTGGTTTAAATGCTAAAGGGTTAATGACATAAGCATCAGTATGTTCCAAGCATCACACAGCATACTCTATCTATCCATCCACTCACTTGAAGTCAACTCTCGGTTACTTGATGGATCAGTGTTCTCCAGCCAGTTCTATCCTGGGTGGCTTCTTTCAGATTGGCTATGGCCATTCCCGTGTCACTCTTGATGGTGTCAAGCCAGCGGGTTCTTGGTCGGCCTCTTCCTCTCTTGCCACTGACCATTCCGAGCATGATGTCCTTCTCCAGGGATTATCTCTGTGTAATATGACCAAAATATGTCAATCTATGCACACAGCATACAGTGAAGAGTATAACCATTTTCATTTAGGCTGAATGGGGAGTGATGAGGTGGTGAACTCATTGTGACTTCACAATAAAAACAGTAACTGCCAGTTTACCTGCTTTGTTTTTTTTTTATTCAACAGACAAGTAAACATTTTTTTATCACTTCTTTCTTTCTTGGAGTCAATCAGTCATGGAAACAATATTGTGAGTGTGTGCGACACAGTTAGTCCTGAAGCTCCATTTATTTAGAGGAGTAAAGAAAAAATATTTACTGCTTAAAAATATTACACATTGCATAAATTTTGGTTTTTACCAAGTGAGGAAATACCATTTATTCTTTTACATAAATATATACATATTTACATGGAGTTAAATATATGTCCGGTCATAGAGTGACCAATGGTTTTGCACCCATAAAGTGCTTTGCTTTATAGAGGGCTTGTCTGACTTTAATGGCAGAAGGCATATGTCTTCTGTCATTTGAGTCTGACAAGTTGTCTACAAAGCTGAATACTTTATGGGTGCAAAAACATTGGTCACTCTATGATCAGACATATATCTAACTACATGTATAATGTATTTACGTTACTGGTCTATCTTTTAGATTGTGCTTTTTGTTGGATATATGTGGGTGTGTGTGTATATATATGAGGGAATGAACAAATAGAAAAAGTGACACTCGATACATTTGGAAAGTGTTACATATAAGTTTTAATAACAGTTCAATTCTTCTTCCAATATCTGATAAGATGGGTTTATTCTATATGTTCATGAAACTTTTTGTCATATGGAGCTGAATCAAACTGTTATATATATATATATGTGTGTGTGTATATATATATACATATATATATACATATACATACATATATATATATATTAAATTCAAATTACAATGAACATAAACAAACAAACGAAGTTTGCTTTAGAAGCGTTGAGATGTCTTAGAAAGTTAAAGAAGTGATTTTAAATTCTCAAACGCAGGATAATGCTAATAATATAGCTGAACAGGATAAGATGCCCCTATTTTGTAGAAAAAAGTGTTGGCAGCCAGCTATGAAACACTTCTGTGATTACGCATCGCGGTGCTCTGAACCATTAAGCTAATCCACCCACACCACAAATTCTTCCGCAAATTTAAAATATATAGAAATCTCGCTTTATGAGACGCTATCATACGTTAGATTCAAATTGTGATGAATGTAAACATTTTATCTGAAAGCACTTCAGTGAGGCTTTGAGTGAATCTTTGAAGCATTTTTTTCTGTTCACTTTATGTGCACATACCTTCTGCCAATTCACTGTAAAACTTTATTTTGGGTCATCATGTGTTATGTATGTATGTGTGTGTGTATATATGTGTGTGTGTGCAGGGTGTGATGGGTTAATTGTTACAATTTTATATTTTTAGTTTCAGGCATACGCATTGTTTGTTTTTGATTTTGTCGATTACACAGTATAGAAGGGTTAGTTGGGCACCGTCTGTGAGAAAAATGGCACCATGACACATTTCACTCTGCCAGAAATTTGGAAACAACATGCTATACTGCTTGGCATTTGTGCTGGAAGCTCCAGTATGAACATTTACCAAAAATGTTAAAAATCAAGCATCCAATCAACATTGTGATGTTTAGAGTGATCACTAGTGATGACAATGTTATGCCTCCATTCATCTTCCCACATGGCCTCAAACTCAACATGGAGGCTTACATCAAATGCCTGGAGGAGGTAGTGCTGCCCTGAGTCAAGAGGGTGGCTGCTGGAAGACCCTGTGTTGAGCAACAGGACTCTGCACCATGCCACACAAGCAGGAGAACCCAGTCATGGCTGTCAGACAATTGCTGCAACCACATTACCCCTAACATCTGGCCACCTAACTTCCCAGACTGCAACCCCTTTGGTTATTATGTGTGGGGTGCAGTTGAGCAAGAGATCAACAAAACTCCTTGTAACACCAAAGATGACTGAAGGCAAGGATTATGGCAGCATTCACCAACTTAAGCAAAGAGACCATCCAGAAGAGTTGCAGGAGATTCTGAAGTTGTCTAGAGGCCGTGGTTGAAGCCAATGGTGATTTTATTGAATGAATTTACTCTTTAGTATTTCAAGATATTTTTATGTAATTTTGGCAAATATATCTGTTAAAATGAGATGTCAGTGTTATTTTCAATTTTGTGTAATCTAGATGACAGTTTATTCACTGCACCCTGTATATATATGTGTGTGTAACATTGATTCATTTAAAGCCACTGCAAAAATTTTATTTTTGCTCTATCTTTTATACAAAATTCCATTGTGTATGGGTCATTGTTACTGTGATATAATCATATTCTAGGTTCATGTTGGTGTAACATAGTTATATATTCAACTATGTGTGAGTCATATCATTGTAACACAGTAACTTATTTGACTGATATTATGTGAGAAGTTACATTGTGATACAATGATATGATTTTCTGATTTGCTCCCTCTACGATATGCTTTCTAGTCCTACAAATTTAAAGTGCTGGAAAATAGAGGCAATTAGTCTGTGCAAAAGTGGAAAGGCTGGCATGTTGAGATATCATCATCATCACCATCATCATCATCGTTTAACGTCCGTTTTCCATGCAAGCATGGGTTGGACGGTTCAACCGGGGTCTGGGAAGCCAGGAGGCTGCACCAAGCACCAGTCTGATCTGGCAGTGTTTCTACAGCTGAATGCCCTTCCTAATGCCAACCACTTCGTGAGTGTAGTGGGTGCATTTTACGTGTACAATTGCCCACTAGGTCTGGAGTACAGATACAGATGGTGGCATAACCAAGTAGAGTATTGGCTGGTGCTGTAACAGAGAGGTAAAGCAAATTAACAATGGTGAAGGACCACAGATAGTGAAGCATGGGAAGATAAAGTTTTGCAAGGAAGGTGAATGCTGCAAGCTAGCCACTGTAAAGGAATGAGAAGGTCTGTGTTGATCTTGATGGTACAAATCACTTCCTACTTTTTACCGTCAAAAAATGCAACCTTGTCATATGGTGCAAAGATGGTAGAGCTGGCAATTTCCTCAGGAAAGACAAAAAATGAAGGCATTAGTTGAACTCTGTGAAAACTATTGGTGGGAAATAATATGCCTTCCTGTAGAGATAGATGTTAGAGAATTTGTCAAAACCAGGGTTCACTTTATACTCATGAGTGTTGGACTAGCTATGAAGGAGACAAAAGATGTTTCTAGAAAATTGTTGGAAGCCACTGAGAAAACAAGTTATTACATTTGACTATAGAAGGACAAGTGGTTGAGTAAGAACAAGTATTGAGAATGGTGGTCACATCTGGCCCAGAGTCACTCAACAAAGCTCATTCTGTTGTGGGACTTTTATCACCTACATCAGTGGGTGACCCCAGGCAGCTCTGGTACTACAGTGGAAGGGTCTTGCTTTACTACCTGATGAGATATTGACTCCTGCATTCAGAGACAGAGTACAGCAGTACCTTCAGCACACGTGTTTACCCTAAATACCAGGCACTTGTGTGAGTCATGTTGGTGTAATATATAATATATTGAATTGGTGGGTTAGTGTAATGTTGTTATCTATGAAGGTGTGCTGAAAATTTCCTGACTTTAAGGGTATCATGAAAAGCCTGATCAGAGGCCCAATTTTCCAAGTTCTTTTACAGGGCTTAGTAAAACTGAAGGACTGCTGCAGTAAGTGTGTGAATCCAAGAGGGGAATATGTTCAATAAAATCATAATTAACTGATCCCCCTGTATTGTCTTTTACCTAAAGCCAGGAACTTTTCAGCACACCCTCATACTAGATTGTTGTGGATCATGTCAGTATAATTTAATTATACATCTAAGGAGTTTATGACTCCTGTTACTGTGAGTTAATTGTAGAGCTAATTGTTGGATATGAATCATCTCGGTGTAACACAGTTATATACTGAACTGGTTTGTGGGTCACATCAGTATAAGTTACCATCTATGTCAGTACATAAGACAACTGGGTCTGTAACACAACCCCAAATATTGAAAACACAAAAGATTAGAGTCCCAAAAGTTTCAAATCTCTCTAAAATAAACTCCATATGCCATAAAATATATTTTCAAGATATCAGTATTTGGGATAATAACCCAAATCCATCAATCTAATCTAGTTACATACCAGGCAGCTGAT
Organism: Octopus sinensis; assembly: GCF_006345805.1. Lineage (NCBI taxonomy): Eukaryota > Metazoa > Mollusca > Cephalopoda > Octopoda > Octopodidae > Octopus > Octopus sinensis. Next base: position 306,335 of record NC_042998.1, on the reverse strand, counting down.
GGGGGTAATATTAATTGTAGCCTAATTATTTACTGGATTGGTGTGACCTAGCAGTTTGTCATAAAAAGATGACATAGCCCTATAAAAATCTGCTATATGAAGTGGTATCAGTGTAACCTTATTTTATATATTGGGTTGTCCAGAAAGTTCGTGCCGATTTATAGTAGCTTACCTTTCGACTTATTTTAGAACATGGTTGTTTTCATAAAACAGGATTTGACTACACCTCCATTTAGAGAACAGTTTAAGCTATCTTTTCATGAAAGGAGGTTTATGTTCCTATAACCTGTGTTAATTCTGTATCCCTTTAAAATGGAAGATAAGAAAGTTCATTTTCGGCAATTGATGCTTCAGGAACCAGACAAAAATTGCTGAAGCTCGGCTGGGATGTTACCCCACCCTCCATATTCGCCAGATATTGCTCCTTTGGATTTCCAGTTATTCAGGTCTCTGCAGAATAGTCTTAATGGTAAAAATTTCAATTCCTTGGATGATGTAAAAAGATACCTTGATGAATTCTTTGCCATGAAACCACCTCAATTCTGGGAAGAGGGTATTTTCAAGTTAAAGGAAAGATGGAGATGTATTGTACAACAAAATGGTTCATATTTGGTTCATCAAAAATGTAATGGTAAGTATTTATTGACCTTTTCCTTTCCTTTAAAAATCAGCACGACCTTTCCGGACAACCCAATATTATCATTTTCATCAACATTTAATATCCGTATAAATGTTATACTATTACTATAACATTTTCTGGTATAATTTTTCATATGAGAATTTACAGCCAAAAAAGAATAGGTCATCTTACACATCAAGACATCTTTGAACAACCAAAAATTCCATGTGAAATGTAGCAGGATTTTGGTAAAATAGTGATGATGTTTGAATGTTTACATTTCAGGTCTGCCATGATGTCATATAACAAAAATTTTAGTTAACTGTTAATTCTCTTTATACTTATTTTAGTGTTCATGTTAATGTGTGATTATAACCACAAATAAAGGCAAACATTAAAAATCAAATTTGAAATAATTAAACATTATTTCAAATGGAAATTTGTGGGATTTTTTTCCCTTTAGCTTTATGTAATACACATAAAGTTAAATAGCTGAGAAGGTCTTCAAAGTTATAACTAAAATAGGAACAGTAAATAACACTTACTTACAATCACTATGTACATCATGACAGCTGAAAGAATGTACTTCATTCAAGAAACCAGCGACTAGAGATGAAGATTATGTAGATCTTGGATCTCTTCAAACTGATTTAGGAACATACACTAATAGAGCCATGTCTTAGAAATGCATTAGAAAAGTCCATACTTGCCATATCTATAACATCCCCCCCCCCGGTAAAACTGGACTTCAACTTAGTGACCACTATTACACATTTCTACAGCTCTTCACCAGCTTTTCTTTTTATTTTAATATTGTACATATATAGATTTAACACTACTTGAGTTTCTACTGGCTTTCTCAGTTTTTTATGCAATGACTACAGCTTTTAGTCGGGTCATAAGGATGAGCTTCCTTGAATTTAGTTGGCATTTTATTGAGATGTCATTCAGACTAATGATCAATGTTTGTAAAACCTATTTCTTTACTACCCACCAGGGGCTAAACACAGAGAGGACAGACAAGGACAGACAAATGGATTAAGTCGATTATATCAACCCCAGTGCGTAACTGGTATTAAATTTATTGACCCCGAAAGGATGAAAGGCAAAGTCAACCTCAGCAGAATTTGAACTCAGAACATAACGGCAGACGAAATACGTCTGTGCATTTTGCCCAGCGTGCCAACATTTCTACCAGCTAAATTGTCTGCCAAATCATCAAATTCAAATATTCAATAAAATTTCTACCATTTTGTTTTGATAGTGAGAAATTTGTCTCTAGCATAAAAGAGATTAAACAAAAATTTTCAGTTTTCTGTAACACCTATATATACAGTTTTACTATGGTCTTCCTCATTTCTGTGAAACTTGCAAAAATATCTTGATTTCATTCACCAATTTTGCATAGTAGAAGTAGTGGTAGTGATGATGGTTATAGTGGCAGTGGTGGTGGTGCAAATTTCACTTTATCAGCTGACTCAACATTCCCAACAGCCACCAAAAGTTATGTAAAAATCTTCCCTCCTTGAACAGATGCCATCAGTTTATCAGGTAAATTAACACCAGATATAAGGTTAACAGCCAGGAATAGATATTCAGCTACTTAATAGTATTTGTTAGACAGCAAAGTTACTCATTCAATTAATTACTTCAATTAAAATCTGTAAGTGATTCACTACCAGCTACATTACTATCAAAGAAAATAGGAGCAATGAAGCACCATGAGTACGTATAGCATACCTTGATAAAGTAAGTATTCTGATTCATCAGACATATCTGTTATCTTGTTATAACTACATGTTTCATACTTCACAATTATTACCCAGGCTGCAAACTAAAACTGTTCTTTTCTCAAGATAAAGACTGCAGACAAATTGACACTCATCTTTAGCTGTACATGTGTCAGTGATTCTTTTTTCTTTATCGTTTGTTGTCATTTTTTTATAATGTCCATTTTTCCATACTTGCATGGATCAGATTGAGTTGTATTGAAGCAGATTTTCTGTGGCTGGATGCCCTTCCTGTCACCACTTTTTACATGTTTCCAAGCACAATAATATCAGGTCATCCCATAAGTTCTGTCTGATTTTACCTTTTTTAAAATTGAATGAAGTTTAATAGTATTTTAGAATGTCTAATGGAATTAAAAATTATTTTTATGCATTTGTGTACATTTAAACTAATGAAATATTATTTTACAGAATAATAGAATTAAAATGTCTATTATTCTGTAGAATAATAGACAGAATACTTTTTTTTACAAATATTTGCGAAGAGTTTTGGAAAGTAGTAATTTGCATAATTAAAAATAGAAAAAAAAATGAAATAAATAAATCGAGTGAGCTAGTGGTATGTTGTTAGATAAATATGAGATGATGTACTGAATGAAATGCAGATAATTCTCAATTAATTGTAATTTTCCCCTTTGTTGAGGAAAGAAATCTAAAACTTAGCAGTAATTGTTAGTGATGCTAATGAAAAATGGAATAATTTCAAGTCTTTGAGAATTAATCACACAAAATGTCTGTGTGCCTTGGATGGAAATCTGATTTTTATTTGCAGGTGATGTGGTGGTGGTGGTGGTGGTGGTGGTGGGCAGTCAGTCAGTCTTACTGACACTCACAAGGCAGTGAGCTGGCAGAATTGTTAGGACAACAGGCAGAATGCCTAGCTGCATTTTGTTTGTCTTTGCATTCTGAGTTCAAATCCCACCAAGGTTGACTTTGCCTTTCATCTTTTCAGAGTCAATAAAATAAGTACCTGTTGAGTGCTGGGGCACTGAAGTCAATCCAATCAACCTATCCTTCCCCCAAATTGTTGACTTTGTGCTAAAACACAAAAGCAATCTTGCTGGACCTCATCAGAAAAGCTGCTTTGATCAACAAAAGAAATTAAAATTTAGTATTAGTTGTTTGTAATTCTAAAGGAAGTGGGAAATAAATTCATGCACTGTGCAAGCAAACAAGGGCCCTTCTCCACAGTTCCACTTCTGCCTCGACATCATAGTCAAATCTGCATCACCAAATTTCACCTTTACCATCTTCAAAATGGGGGAATAATGTGTTTTGACACAAGCTGTTTAATTAACTGAACAACTTGCTCATTGACTTAACATGTAAGTGGCTGAGTATTCCACTGGTATGTGCACCCTTAATGTGATTCTCAGGCTGGACCAAGCATGTGGAAAAGGTGTACCATTAAATTATAAGTTCAAAAACTCCTCTGGTTGCCATTTTCCCAGTTTCATTCCTGAGTCAACCTAAGAATGCAAAGCATACTTCTTAACCATTCAAAATCATTCAGCAGCCACTTATTTACTGCTCATACATATATGTTATTACTTAGCCATTCCCTTCCTCCCTATGGAGTAAAGGCCATCACCACTTTTTCTCCCCCAACACAGAGCTGTCTTTTCTGCTTCTCTCCAGCTGTACCCCTGCTTTTTCCACTCAGTCTTAGTCTGTATTTTGCCTATATTTCTGTGTTTCCCTGGAGGATGGCTTCCTTTTCTCTGGTCCTGTTGGTTTTGAATTGTCATTGATGCTTCTGTAACTTTGTTTTTCTAGATGGAGCTGTTGGCCCTACACAAGCCCATTTTTACCCCAGGTTGGGGTTGTCTATATTAGTTTGGCCTCTATCTTTTGATCTGTCCAGTATAGGACACCCTACCATAAGATTGCATTTCACTGGCATAGTTTTTATTGTCATCGAGGTACACAAGCCCCCAGACTGCAACAACGCCTGCATATTGTATATTATGCAAGTTTAAGGGAAGACAACTCTGATTACAATACACAAACATTGCATTGTGCCTTCAAGCAAGACACTTTTTGTTTACCTCAATCTGCCACTCCTCTTCATAGCTGAGTTGTCAAGAAGGTCATCCAGCATTCAAATACTTAACTTAAACAATTTGAACATGTAAAAATAAAAAAAAGAGAGATGATATCAAAGTTATGCAAGCGTGGGAAAAAGAATTTATAATTGTAATAAAAATGTACAGACAAATTTATTCAAAAAGTTACATGGTACATTGAGGTGTTGATAAATACACAAACAATATAAATTATTGAAATTCGTTTCAAAGGAGGAATGACATGCATTGTATAAACTTTATAATTTAATTCATGAAACCACATTTTGTCAGTCTTGAGCCAAGTACTACTGCCTTTCCTTAAAAATGATACATTTCATATGTTTTTGTGATTCCTTGTATTAATTAGTTCTGCAAGTTTCTGCTTGACCAAATCTAAGTGCACAGATGTGATGAAGTTTACTTTCTTTTTGTGTTAAACTTATTTTACCAATTCCAACACTTCGTAAACATTATGCGGTTCATAGCTTTGTAAATTTCTTGGTGAAAAATTTCTGCAAAGAAATATTTGTTTCAACAACATATTTGCTTCAAACAACATTTACTCAGTGTATATTACCAAGAGGTAGGTGATATATGGAAACCTGTAGATATTCAACTGGCTATACAAGTTTAACACCATCACCTGATACATGGGTGTCTTTTACGCATCCTCTCTGTTATAGGATGTGTTTGAGTCAGGGCTCATCTCTGAAAATAACTTTCTCTTAATCAGCCTTGGAAGCCTTGAAAAAATTCAAAAACCATATATAGTGCTATTCTTCTATTTCGTGTTACAGCTAGAGGGAGAGAGGGCTGCACCAGTTCTCAGTTGGTACTCATTATTAGATTGGAGCAACTGTGCTTTGCTCAAAAACACAATGCACTCCCACCTTGTCTTGAAATTAAACCCACAATTTTACAATCATGAACCCAACATCCTAACCTGTAAGGCGCATACCTGCTAAGTACCACTACCCATATCCCTCTTTATCTAAGTATCATTGCTGATATCCACAATTACCTTCATTACTGATATCTACTGTTACTTAAGTTTCATTATAGATATTGCTGGCATACTTTAGATTGTAGACAATATTAATGAGAGCCTTTTTATGGCTATTATTTTCTGAGATATTACTGAGGATTTTCTCCTTACGTTGTTAGATGGGACTGTGTTTATTCATTCATTGTTAGGATTTTTTTTTTTTTTACTGCTGAACGTCTTTCCTAAAAATTCAAATGGAAATTGTATTTAAGACACCAGTGCCAGTGACATGTAAAAAGCACTGTCCAAACGTGGCAGATACTAGCGTCACCTGACTGGCATCCGTGTCGGTGACATGTAAAAGTACCAACCGATCGTGGCTGTTTGCCAGACTCCCCTGGCTCCTGTGCTGATGGCACGTAAAAAACACCCACTACACTCATGGAGTGGTTGGCATTAGGAAGGGCATCCAGCTGTAGAAACACTGCCAAATCAGACTAGAGCTTGGTGCAGCCTCCATGGCTTACCAGACCCCGGTTGAACCGTCCAACCCATGCTAGCATGGAAAACGGACGTTAAATGATGATGATGATGATGATGAACTACTCAACTGTTTAGTGGTAAAGCCTATTGTGGCAGAAGAGTTCTTTGTTTCGTTTTCCTGTCTATGCAAGGCTGATTTCATGTGGAATCAGCCTTGTTGAAGTAGACCTATTATCAAAGAAAGTCTAGACATGCCCAATCTAGATTTTCAGGCATAAATTACTTCAAACTACATTATCCAAAGAGCACCTTTCTCTTTTTATCAAAACAAAAAAGAAGACTACTATGTGAGTGATTTGAGAAAGATTTAGTCATTATTTCTTGTAGGTTGAGTGACCACATTGAGGCCCTCTCCTCATTGGCTGGCATGCTCAAAAGAAACAATACAATAGCTGAAGTAGCAAGGTTTGAACTCCTGACCATGTGGTCAGTAGTCCAACACTTTAGCTCCACAACTATAACAATCACAACAGTGATTCCTAATGATTTAAGTAGATTATATAAATTAACCACTTGAGGATTGATACAGAAAAATACATATTGTAGACAAAATGTTTGTAACCACATTGATTATTTGAGAGCTTTTCTTTCCATTTTTTTAGTTTTTATGATTTTTGTTGTTTTTTTTTTCAAGGTGGTGGTTATAAAAAAAATATTTGCATCCCTTATTTTAAACTTTTGGCTTGGAACCAGAAGTGAAATGTCAGATAAAGTTCTTTTGAGGAAAAACTGCACGAATAATCCTAGACATGATGTTACAGGTTTGGCAGAAGTCAGAAAATATAACTGTCTGAAACAGACATTGAGATTACTTCTACAACAATGTTGTTTGTGTTGTTGCTCTTGCTACAGTTATTGCTTTTACATTTTTTTAAAAACTTTAAAAACCGTTAGATTCACTTCAACATTTAAGTTTAATTTGTCAAAATATTTTCGTCGCTTTGAGACCACAACCTGTTCACTGACAAAATTCCGTGCTGCATCTCAGAATTTTGTCAGTGAACAGGTTGCAGTCTCAAAGCGATGAAAATATTTTGACAAATTAAATTTAAATGTTGAAGTGAATCTAACGGTTTTTGTGTGTTTCTTAAATGGCTTATAAACACCTTTCACGCTGCAATTGTTTTCGTTCCAGCACATGATCTCAGATCAGGTCACTTGCTATGCAAGTACATCTCCGTGAAAACTTTTATTTCATCAATTAATAATGATTCTTAAACAGAACTTAAGATAGAGGCAAGCAATGGTGTATTCCACTAGCTTAATATTCATGAAACACTGGCTAACTAAAACATTTCCCTTCTTTTTAAGCGTTAAACTAATACAGCATGTGTTAAAATCTGTCTCTCCTGTGTTGTCTTCTTTTTGTACTCATTGCCTTAACATACAGCATTAATGAAATTAATCAGAAGACTATTACATATAAAACACTAATCAATCAGTTCTAATGCAATCAAAAAGTTTTGATGCGATCAATCAGTTTTGATGTGATCGATCAGTTTTAATGTGAAGCAGAAACTTCTGGGACGAGTTCATGTAAAGTTTCAAGTGCTTCTGGCTGATGAGATACATCGAAACAGAATCTTTTGTGCCAATGAGCCAAGTATGTTATAAAAACAGTCATCGTAAAAGAGAGAAGTTCTCCTGTGACATACACAACAGCAACTAGCATATTTGCATTTGAATCTCCTTGAAAGTATTAAGAATAAATATGCAAACCATCATTTCAGATCTCGGTGTATACACACTTTACTCTTTTACTTGTTTCAGTCATTTGACTGTGGCCATGCTGGAGCACCGCCTTTAGTCAAGCAAATCAACCCCAGGACTTATTCTTTGTAAGCCTACTACTTATTCTATCAGTCTCTTTTGCCAAACCGCTAAGTTACGGGGACGTAAACACACCAGCATCGGTTGTCAAGCGATGTTGGGGGGATAGACACAGATATAAGCACATGCATATATATATATATATACATATATACGACAGGCTTCTTTCAATTTCCGTCTACCAAATCCACTCACAAGGCTTTGGTTGGCCTGAGGCTATAGTAAAAGACACTTGCCCAAGATGCCACACAGTGGGAATGAACCTGGAACTATGTGGTTGGTAAGCAATACTACTTACCACACAGCCACTCCTGCAAATAACAATTGTTTAATCAATGTTAGGGATGGTAAAAAAACCCAACTCTTACTGCTCTATGTTCCTATATAACTGAGGATGCCATTGGATTTCTTTTGTTTGCAATACATTCTAGATAGGATCTCACTGCACCTATTTTGACCCTCTCTCCATTCCTCTTTTGTGCAACTCACCGGTACAGGATCCATTTCCTTTTCATTCACTGTGCCACCACCCTCATCACTCCAGCCCATCTTATTTCCTGTATATAGGTGGCTACATCAGACCCCTCATTTACAGCTCACTCTACTTTCACCCTGCCCTCCTGTACAGCCTGACCCCGGTCTCATGTCAATCTCTCTACCAGCATACTTGTATTTCTTTCCTTTCACACATCCTGGATCTCCGTCATCACTCTGTCTCCTGGGTCACATAGGCTTCTGTCACCTCCCTGCCATCTCAGTCATGTTGCCTTGTATACATGTACCTCTCTCAAAATACTGAATTCTCTCATCAGTCCATCACTTATCCCATATCTCTCTCATCACTATCATTTACTCTTCTGTCACTCAAGTTTTTCATGCTGTAAAGAGGCAAGCAAGACAGCAGAGATGTAGAGATGTGAGGTTCTTTTAGTCATGACAAAAACATGCTTACATTATTTACATTATTCACATTCGACGGATATTTGTCCTCATCTTGTTTGTTGTTGTTAACACATTTTGGCTGATATACCCTCCAGTCTTCATCGGGTGTCTTGGGGAAATTTCAAACCTGGCTTCTCATTCCTAAGGTATTTTTCGATGTTATTATTATTATTATTATTGTTGTTATTATTATTATTATTATATTTATTATTATTATTATTATTATTATTATTATTATCTTTTTTTTCTTCTTTCAAATTTGCTTCCATTTCTTGCCGAGTGTCTTCCCGACTCCTAGGGCAGAGAAACTCATAGTATACATTGGTAGTCCATTACACTAAACTCACTAGTTCGTTCATTTTTTTTTTTTTAAGTTAAATTAAAATACATCGACAATGCTCTTCTCAATACGTGTGATGTACCAGTTAAGACAATCTTTTGCACTTCTTGCAGGGATGGTAAGCCAGGGATCATTCTCATATAATTTTCGGTTCCCTTCTTGATCATTCCTAGTGCTCCTACGATCACTGGTATTGTAACCGCCTTGAGATGCCACATTTTCTCAATTTCAATGTGTAGGTCTTTATACTTTCTGAGCTTGTCAAACTCTTTCACTGAGATATTATAATCACAAGGGATGCTCATGTCGATCAATAAGCAAACTTTATTGTTTTGGTCTTTCACAACAATATCTGGTTTATTGGCCTTGATGGTTCGGTCTGTATGTACTGGAAAGTCCCACAGAATGGTTACATTTTCTCCTTCAGTTACAGCCTCAGGGTGGTGATTATACCACTTGTCGGCAGTTTTGATATTGTAATGCCGACTTATTAGCCAGTGTAGATATTGGCCAACTCTGTCATGTCTTAATTTATACTCCACTGGTGCTAAAACTTTACATCCAGAGATTAGGTGGTCCACTGTTTCAATCATGTCGTTGCAGAATCGGCATTTTGGGTCTGCTCCATTTTTCATCACATTGGCCTGGTAGTTCCGGGTTAATAGGCTTTGATCTTGAGCAGCCAGGATGAAACCTTCACTCTCTGCTTTTAGCCCTGAGCTCCGTAGCCACTGATGGGTTTGCTTCTGGTCAACATCAGCTTGTTTGCTGCGGGACACATATTTGCCGTGCAGAGGTTTCTCCTCCCACCTATCAGCCAATTGCTCGTGCGCTTTTTTCGTTGCCATTATTTTCACCTTCTTTGCAACAATAGTTGCTGTACTTCCCTCGGGTTGTTCAGTTTGGGTATCCTGCACGAGATCAATAGCAAATTTTTTGCTTTCCTTTATGATAGAATGAAGCTTCTTTCATCTCTCGTGATTTTCCATGAGCTTTAGCATCCAGTCATTTGTTATTTCGAGATATTTGGCCAGTCCAATTGTGGTTGTTTTGTAAGCTAATTCAAATTGGATCAGGCCTCGACCTCCTTGGGCTCTGGGAAGGTAAAGGCGATCTACGTCTGCCTTTGGGTGGTGCATCCTATTACAACTCAGCAGCTTGCGTATTTTCCTATCTATATTCTTTACTTCACTCATATTTCAGTTCAACACATTGTAGCTATAAGTAACAACTGGAACTGCTAAGGAATTTATAGCTAACACCTTGTTACGTGCATTTAGTTCAGATTTCAGGACTGCACGAACTCTCCTATAACATTCCTTCCTGATCTTCCATTTCATGCTTGCATGCTGAATACCAGAGCCTTCATTTATCCCTAAATATTTGTAAGTTTGTTCTTGCTCAAGCTCTCTTATGACTGTGTCAACATCTAACACGACTGAATTTGTGGTCTTCACTTTCCCTTTCTGGAAAGTGGCCTTGGCACACTTTTCAAGTCCAAACTCCATCCCGATGTCATCGCTGAATGCTTTCACAGTGCGCAATAGGCCTTCAAGTTCATTATTGTCTTTACCATAAAGTTTTAAGTCATCCATATAAAATAGATGGCTTATTTTTTTATTGGCAATTTTATACCCATACCCTGTTCTGTTTAATTCACTTGTAAGGGGTATTAGGGCTATGCAGAATATTAAAGGTGAAAGTGAGTTACCGTGATAAATTCCACAGTTGATGTTTATATTTTCTGAGGCAAGTACTCCATTAGAGTGGTATAATTGGAGATTCGTATTCCACAACGACATATTGTGCTTCAGGAAGTTTGAAATCACAGGGGAAATTTTGAAGATGTCCAGCGATCTCAAGATCCATGGATGCGGTATACTGTCGAAGGCCATTTTATAGTCAATTCATGCGGAGCTGAGATTTCTGCGCTTGTTGTGACAGTTCTCAAGGATCATACGATTAATTAGCAGTTGATCTTTGCATCCGTATGAGCCTCGGCGGCACCCTTTTTGTTCAATGGGGAAAATATCATTCTTCTCCATGAATGCGTATGTTTTCTCTGCCAGGATAGATGTTAGGATTTTATATGTGGTGGATAGACAGGTTATAGGCCGATAGTTTTTTGGAAGGTTGGTTTCGTTATTCTTTGGGAGTAGGTAAGTAATACCACTTGCTAACCATTCAGGTGTTTTCTTTGGGTCTCTCATAATTCCATTGAGCAGCTGAACTAGCTCACCGTATGCGCATGGGAGCGATGCGAGCCAGAAATTCGGCACCCTATCTTTACCGGGGGATTTCCAATTATGGGCCTTCGTGAGTGCCTTTCTTAGGTCTGCTATTGTGATGTCTTCCCATGCTTGTTGTTGTAAATTTTGGTAGGATCCTTCAGTTTGTATAATCCAGTCTGCATTTATGTTGTACGTCTTCTTGTCACTCCAAATCCTTTTCCAAAAGTTTTGAACTTCTTCCATGGTTACTTTAACGGTTACTTTCTCCTTCCCTATTTCTCTGTAGAATTTTTTGGCACTGGATGTGAACAGCTTATTTTGCTTGTAAAACTTGTTTCTCTTCTCAAATCTTCGTATTCTTTGGGCTTTTGCTTGGACTTTTTGTTTCAGCGTTTCTTTTATTGATATCAGTTCTTCTCTTGGTGAGGATCCAAATTTTCTCTTCATCTTTTTTCCTGTTCTGGATCTTACATCATTTCCACATATTAGTTCATTTAATATTGATATTTCCCCTCTCATAAATTCAATCTCTTTTTCAATTTTACTTCTCCAGGTTTGATTTCTTCCCAGGTTTGGTTTTCTTTGTTTTTTCGGAGGCATACAGCTGGTTTCAATTGCCCTAGCATACTATTATTATTATTATTATTATTATTATTATTATTATTATTATTATTATTACTATTATTATTATTATTATTATTATCATTATTATTATTATTATTATTATTATTATTATTATTATTATTACTATTGTTCAGGTCATTGCTTGGAATTAAACTCGGAATCTTGGGGTTAAGATCACAGGCTACTAACCCCAAGATTCCAAGTTCGATTCCAAGCAGTGACCTGAACAATAACAATAATAATAATAATAATAATAATAATAATAACATCGAAAAATACCTTAGGAATGAGAACCCAGGTTCGAAATTTCCCCAAGACACCTGAAGAAGGCTGGAGGATATATCAGCCGTTAACAACAAGCAAGATGGGGACAAATATCCATCAAATGTAAATAATGTAAATAATTCCTCATCTCTTAATTATCATCATCATCATCATCATCATTTAGCGTCCGCTTTCCATGCTAGCATGGGTTGGATGGGTCAACTGAGGTCTGTGAAGCTGGAAGGCTTCGTCAGGCCCAGTCAGATCTGGCAGTGTTTCTACGGCTGGATGCCCTTCCTAACGCCAACCACTCCGCGAGTGTAGTGGGTGTTTTTTACGTGCCACCTGCACAGGTGCCAGACAGAGCTGGCAAACGGCCACAAACGGATGGTGCTTTTACGTGTCACCGGCACGGGGCCAGACAGAGCTGGCAAACGGCCACGAACGGATGGTGCTTTTACGTGCCACCGACACGGGGGCCAGACAGAGCTGGCAAACGGCCACGAACGGATGGTGCTTTTACGTGCCACCGACACGGGGCCAGACAGAGCGGCAAACGGCCATGGACAGTGCTTTTACGTGCACGGCACGGGGCCAGGCGAGCTGGAACGAACACGAACGGATGGTGCTTTTACGTGCCACCGACAGGGGGCCAGACAGAGGCAAACGGCCACGAACGGATGGTGCTTTTACGTGCACCGACACGGGGGGCTGAGGCTGGCAACGAACACGAACGGATGGTGCTTTTACGTGCCACCGACACGGGGGCCAGACAGAGCTGGCAAACGGCCACGAGCGAATGGTGCTTTTACGTATCACTGACACGGGTGCCAGACGAGGCTGGCAACGAACACAAACGGATGGTGCTTTTACGTGCCACCAACACGGGGCTAGACAGAGCTGGCAAACGGCCATGAATGGACAGTGCTTTTACGTGTCACCGGCACGGGGCCAGGCGAGGCTGGCAACGAACACGAACGGATGGTGCTTTTACGTGCCACCGACACGGGGGCCAGACAGAGCTGGCAAACGGCCACGAGCGAATGGTGCTTTTACGTATCACTGACACGGGTGCCAGACGAGGCTGGCAACGAACACGAACGGATGGTGCTTTTACGTGCCACCAACACGGGGGCCAGACAGAGCTGGCAAACGGCCACGAGCGAATGGTGCTTTTACGTATCACTGACACGGGTGCCAGACGAGGCTGGCAACGAACACAAACGGATGGTGCTTTTACGTGCCACCGACACGGGGGCCAGACAGAGCTGGCAAACGGCCACGAGCGAATGGTGCTTTTACGTATCACTGACACGGGTGCCAGACGAGGCTGGCAACGAACACAAACGGATGGTGCTTTTACGTGCCACCGACACGGGGGCCAGACAGAGCTGGCAAACGGCCACGAGCGAATGGTGCTTTTACGTATCACTGACACGGGTGCCAGACGAGGCTGGCAGTGGACACGAACGGATGGGTCACTTAACACCGGCTTTCTGATATAACTAGATAGAACTATAAAAACATGGTTAGCTCTCTAGTGCTGATGTCACCCCCAAAAAAACACTTAACATCCTCTGTTAAGTGTGAAGTTGTGAAGGGGGGTCGCTTTAGTTTTGTTAAAGATATGACACCTCTCTAGTATTAGTGGGATGGAAAAGCACCCAGTACACTCTTCAAAGTGAGTAGTTTCAACCTGCAGACACCAAACCAAAATATAATACAAATAAAATGAAATACTCTCAACCACTCTAGGTAAGCAGACCCTTCCAGTCAATGCCAGCATGACCAACAGACATAAATGATGAGTAGGAGGATGATGACAACAATCAGGACAATATGAAGGTGAAAGGGTCATTGGAAAGAGAAGCTAGTACTTGGCACCATTCGTGCAAAATGTGCTTTCCGAAACTAAGAAATAATGTTTATGCAATACGTGACATTTCTGCTCACATTTGAGATATATTTTAACCCTTTATCATTCAGATTTCTCTGTAAAATCTAATGCTTATCTATTCATATTGTTTTGAATTACTCAGACATTATCTTGTAGCTTCAAGATTTCGATGATTTGGTTGGTTATTTTAAAAATAACACTGTAAGGCAGGTGTGATAAGCCTGATCTGGTCAATTTGAACATAAAGCATGTAGAATAATTGGGCCAGATATGGCCAGTTTAAATACTAACGGGTTAAACCATTTATTATCATATTAATAGTTATTTCCAAGCTAATATGGCAGTCCAGAAATGTAGGATGAATGCTGCCATTGATTAGCTCCGGGAGGCCATCACCTCTAGCTAGCTATGTGACACACGAACCTGTGTCCATTATAACCTTCGAACAGGGGAGGTCAGCCACTTTCCTTTGCTGATCAGGCATCTGCAGACTAGTTTCAGGGTATTTGCCCCTTATCAATGCAGAGTTTGTGTGTCACATAGCTAGCTAGTGGTGATGGCCTCTTGGAGCTAATCAATGGCAGCATTCATCCTATATTTCTGGACTGCCATATTAGCTTGGCGATAACTATTAATATCCAGTACCACTGCCGTAGTTTCCTTTAGAGAGACTTAGAAATAATAAGATTCCCATTTATTATCAACTTTCTGTGTATTTATTTATTTATTTATTAACATTGCCATGAAACTTCAGGAATAAATTTCTTTCTCCATTATTCATTACAATTTCATGTACATATTTTTTTCTATGCATGACTGTGATTTCTTTTTTTCTTTTCAAACATGTTCAAACTGTTGAAGTAAAATATTTTCAATGCTGGACGGTCTTTGAAATTCTTCTGAACTACTCAACTATGAAGAAGGGTGGTAGACTGAGGCAAACACAAAGTTGTCTTCCTTGTTTGAAGGCACAGTAAAATCATGATGTATTTCGTTATAAATCTGATCAGCTCCAAAGGGTAAAAAATGTAAAGAGTTGTTACATATTGCTGAATATAGACTTATCAAAAGCAACATCATAGGATTTTGTTATGTTGCATGTGGGTGGGGGTCGGGGGTGTTATTACTGTATTTGGCTTCGATACTCAAATAAATATCGATTGATTGATCTGATTATAGAGTTTGTATTGTTCTGAAAATTCTAATAGTTTCTATGAATTAACTTAATTAATTTACTTAATAAATTTAAGCTTTTCTTGCAGTCATGACTGTGTGATTAAAAAGTTCGATTCCTGACTACTTTCTTCCAAGTTTTAGCCCGTTGCATGGCTCCTTCACCAAAGGTTGCTTGTGCCTGGCTGTAGTCTTCAGTTGACCAATGCTTTATGAATAGAATTTAATACACAGAACCTAAGCAGAAGCTTATAGTGTGTGTGAGTGTTTGTGTGTGTGCATGCGTGTGTGTGTGTGTGTGTGCATGTGTGTGTGTGTGTGTGTGCATGTGTGTGTGTGTGTGTGTGTGTGCATACAAAGGGCTGAGATGACTAATGATATTTTACCACATGTTCATGTGCATGTATATATATGTACATACATTTTTTTTTCATCTAGTTTCAGCTCATGAGCTGTGGCCATGCTGGGGCACCGCCATTAAATTATATGCTTACAGCACCTAGGTTTCCCAAGCCGTCACCCATCTAAGTACTAACTAGGCTCGATGTTGCTTAACTTCGGTGATCGGACGAGAACCGGTGCTTTCAACGTGATATATATATATATTATTTAAAACAGTTTGATTTGGTTCCATGTGACTTACAGTTTCACGGGTTTCTGTTAGAAGCCTGTGAAATTAAGTCACATGGAACTGAATTATTCATAAAACAATAGGTTTATATATAAACCAAGGTTTGTAATCATTCAAAGAAAATAAGAAACTGGAGATATAACATTTAATAAAAATTTGTTATCTGCAAAAATCAAGCATAGTCTCTTACAGCTGTTTCAATTAAACCTAATAGATTAAATGTCAATTATTAAAATCATTATTAAATGTCAATTATTAAAATCATTATATAAGGTAAAATCTCTTCAGAAGGGTAGAAAATATATAACACATACATAAGCTCTACTTCATCTATTGAGTACTTTTCTCTAGTCTGTACACCTAAACACACACGCACATTCAAACATATATATATAAAAGTTTAGAATTTTAGCTCAAGGCAACCAGTTTTATGGTGGGGGCGGAGTAAGTCATTACATTGACTCCACTGCTTAGCTGGTACTTCACTTTATCAATCCCAAAAGGATGAAAGACAAAGTTGACCTTGGTGAATTTTGAACTCAGAACATAAAGAGCTGAAAGAATGTCACAAATGTTAACAATTCTGCTGGCTCACCACCTTTCATATATATATACAGTAATATATAATGATGATATACATGTATGTGTATACCTTTACTAGCTCACTTCAATCTTAAATATTTGTGTTTTTGTTTTGTTCTTAACTCTTTCATCTCACCTTTGCTCTAATTATTCACTCACCCATGAACTAGAATCAAACAGGTAATGTGTGCACATTTATGATTATTTGCCAATTAAACTGAACAAGTTTTTTATTCATCATTCATTGAGAAATGCAGGCAAATTCTTGACATTTGTCCCCCTCATACTTGCATATATATATATATAATATATATATATATATATAATATATATATATATCTAGCATATAGCATTATTTTGTAGTCATCGCAGGTTACCTGGCAATGTTTCTTTTCTTTCACCCTTTAGCATTTAGATTACTCTGTCAAATGTATTGCCTGTTTATCCTCATTGTTTTGAATTAATCATGCATTATCTCATTGCTTCGAGATATTCATCATCATCATCGTTTAACATCCGTTTTCCATGCTAGCATGGGTTGGACGATTTGATTGAGGACTGGCGAACCAGATGGCTGCACCCAGGCACCAATCTGATCTGGCAGAGTTTCTACAGCTGGATGCCCTTTCTAACGCCAACCACACCGAGAGTGGGTGCTTTTACATGCCGCCGGCACAAGGGCCAGTCATGTGGTACTGGCAGTGGCCACGCTCAAATGGTGTTTTTTACGTGCCACCTGCATTGGAGCCGGTCCAGCGGCACTGGCAACGATTATTATTGTTTATTTTTTCAGAATGACATTGTAGGATCGGTGTGAGAGGCCTGATCTGGCCTGTTTGAACAGAAATCAGGCAGAATATTTTGGCTGGATATGGCTGGTTTAAATGCTAAAGGGTTAAACCAATATTTCTTTGTTGAATCATAAAGGGAATAATGATTTCTAACACAGATTCAAATTTGATTCTGTAGAATCTCCACAGAAAGTCAACTGCAGAACCCTCAATCCTCATCATGTGTAACACATTCTGCAATGTGGGATACCAGACCAATTTAAACGCCTTGTTATAATCAGATACAGCCATGTATAGTGGAACAGTATATTCCCTGGCTTCCTTCATGAGGATTCTAATTTCTTTGTATCCATCCTTTCACAAAACACCATTTGCACTTCCTTGAGTTGTTCTTCAATGATTCGTTCCATCCTCTTCAACAGAATGCTCAGCATGATCTTGCTGGTGTAGCTGATGAGGTCTATGTTATGGTACCCCAATCAATATGAGAGACTGCACTTTCAGCAAAAGCTTCAAGTTAACACTTCTAAAAACCTTGGTCTGGTCACTAGCATTATATACATCTGGAGCATGGGCCCTAAAGGTAGCAGACACCAAGCAACTGAAGGCATTTGCAGTGACATGCTTCAGGCAAGTGCTGTGGATGAGGTGATGATGATCAGACAGCGATAACTGCATTATTTTGGCCATATTATCTGAGGCTCACTCTGTGACCACATCTTTGAAGGCTGGATGGCTGGAAAAACATTCTTGTGCGCAACAAATATGTAAATACAGCAATGACATCAAAGACTGAACCAAGAGAACCTGCAGCATGTGATCACAGGTGAGGCAGCTGTGTTTGCGGTCCCTGTTCTTCAATCATGAGAATGCATATTCATCATCATCATCATCATCATGCAGAAATACTTGAAAATAAAGTATCAGTCAAATACTGGAATTTATGTTAATGACTGATTTGAGGCTTTATATCTACATTAATTTCAAGTTTTGGCTCAAGGCCAGCAATTTTGGAGGAGGGCATAAGTTGATTACATCAACCCTAGTGTTCAACTGGTACTTGGTACTTATTTTATCAACTCCAAAAGGATGAAAGGTAAAGTTGACCTCAGCAGCATTTGAACTCAGAACATACAGACAGACGAAATGCTGCTAAGCATTTTGCCTGGCATGCTAACAATTCTGCCAGCTCACTGTCTTCAGGCTTTGTATTCATATTACAAAACAATATTTGGCTGCCTTTAAGCAAAGAAAATTGGCATAAACTGAAAAGAATACATGGATCTCCTATTTTAGAGTATTTACTTTTGTTTCTATAAATTCTCCATCAAAATCTTGCTTTGGCCTTTTGTACTTTTTAATCTTCTTGTATTTAAGATATAAACCAGTTGCTGTTTAGTCTCGATGTTCCCTGATTGAAATGTTTTATGATTAAAGACATATGATTAAAGTTATTACTATCATGTTCTTATTTTCAAGAATAGTGTATCTTGGACAACATCATATATAACATAGCACATTGGCTGAGTCATTATCACATCAGATCCACTGCCTTGCAGTAATAATTTCAGCTCCCTGAACTCTGGGTTCAAATTCCACCAAGATCTACCTTGCTTTTCATCAACCCTAGTACTTATTGTTTTGGTCAATATTTATTTCATAGACTGCAGAAAGATGAAAGATGTGAACCTAAGCAGGATTTGAACCCACTGTGTAAAGAGACACAAAGTACTTTTGTTTAATGTTCCACAGATTCTGCCATCCACTCAACAATGTTTACAGAGTCAGTGCGCCTAAAGCTTTGCTAAAATACATTTTACTTGTCAGTAATACAATGGAAACTCTGCTCTTTCTCACATACATTGCTTTCAACTTCCATAAATCAACAATATAGCCATTGTCATTATTTTGATTTTCTTGTTTGATAGCCATATACCAATGTCAATAATTCTTAACAGAAGTCTTTGCCATATTTGCATTCAAATTTTTTTGTTTTTCTTCCAGACTATTTTTCCTATATTTCATTCTTTTATGAGATTCTTCTAAAATATGGGAAATGTCCTTTTAATTCTCTTGTGTTCACACACCCACACACTCACACACTAATATTTTTTCAGGAAAACTGTTATATGAAAACATTTGTTATCTGTAAACATAATTTTGCATTTCTATTTTCCTATCGATATATAGCTGTGTGAGGTTTGGTCAAAAATTATTCGGACTGTTGCTACGATAATGGAGCTCAAGTGCACACAGTGAAGCTGCACAGCACAGATTGACCTTGAACTCTATCGTATATGTGCACTAAGTGATAATGTTCTTCCTCACTTCCATTGTTTGTAGCAGTGCTTGGAAGGAAAGTGTGTTGAGTGTGGTCATCTGGAAAAGAAGATTGGGTTTCAGTTGTACAGGATCTCCTTGATTGTGTCAAGGAAGACAAAAACATTTTGAAATTAGTCATAACAGGTGACGAATCATGGGTCTCTGGCTATGACCCCAAGTGAAGGCTCAGTCTTTGTAGTGGAAGACTCCAACAAGATTTCTAGATGTTGAAGAAATCCAAGAGAATGCAATGAGGCAGCTGCTTGCTGTCCCAGAAAAAGGTGTTCCAGGAATGCTTCCATCAATGGAAAAGATACTGGATAAAATGTGTGGCTTCAGAAGAAGACTAATGCAAAAGAAATTTAATGCTGAATTAATATGTGTTGTAATTTTCTTTTTATAGCACCAGTCCCAATACTTTTTGATCAGACCACATATAACGAAAATATTTACCCCCATCTTAAAAAAACCAACATGTTTTATTTAAATATATATATATATATATATATATATATATATATATATATATATATATAATATTAGGGAGTATAACTCCAAACTTACAGGGAAAATTTCAATTTAGTATTAAATTGGATTTCACAATATAAACATATAATATATAAATTAGAGATAAAACCACTATTTTGCAGCTCAAACAGTGATAGACATAAGCCAAAACATAAAAAGCAAATAATATATATCTTTATAAAACATTTAACTAGATCTCAAAAAGTATTAAAATGAATGAGCTATATATAATAAGTAATTCATTTTTATACTTTTTGAGATCTAGTTAAATGTTTTATAAAGATATATATTATTTGCTTTTTATGTTTTGGCTTATGTCTATCACCGTTTGAGCTGCAAAATAGTGGTTTTATCTCTAATTTATATATTATATATATATATATATATATATATATATAACAGGGAACTGTTTTGGGTCCACTACTCTTCATAATTTACGTAAACGACCTTTCCAGTGTCGTACATTACTGCAAAGTGAAAATATTCGCTGATGACACTAAGCTCCAGCAAATCGTCAATGAAGAAGCAGACCGAACTCAACTTCAGTCTGATCTATATGCTGTGAGTCAATGGGCAGACAGAAACAAAATGCAACTGAATGAGGGAAAATTTGAGCTGATGCATTTTGGAAGAAACTCCTCACTAAAACAGCCATACTCTCTTCCTTCAGGGGAACCGCTCACAGCCTCTAACAATATCAGAGACCTGGGTGTAATTGTTGATGACGATCTCAGTTGGAGTGCACACATCAACAAGAAGGTCGATATAACTCGTAGGATGAGTTCCTGGATCTTAAGAACTTTCCGGTCCAGAGAACAAGGTGTCATCATACCACTTTTTTCCTCCTTTGTACGGCCACACCTTGAATACTGCTGCCCACTGTGGTCCCCTCACACAAGACAAAACATCTCCAGAATTGAGTCACCCCAGAGGGCTCTCACTAAACAAATTGAAGGCATGGCTGCTCTCGATTATTGGGATCGCCTTAAAGCCCTGAAACTTTACTCCCTCCAGCGTCGCCGTGAGCGGTACATTATTTGTACGATGTGGAAAATATACCGCCAACTTTGCCCAAACGACGTAAACATTAGCTTCAAGGTCCATCCAAGACTTGGACCATGGGCTATACGTCCCCTGCCAAATTCAAGATCACAACATACATGTACACTGCAACATAATTTCTTTTCCTCAACAGGCCCTGCCCTATTTAACATTGTTCCGAGGGAGTTCAAAGAGGAAAAGGATCCCATCATCTTTAAACAGAGTCTGGATAGATTCCTTCAAAGAATACCAGATAAGCCACCCATAATTGGATACAACTCACCCAACAAGAACTCACTACTTGAACAAAACTTGACTTAAACAGGAGTCGAATAATCCTATCAGGTGGTGCTATTAAGTTAGACATGGCCTGGACCAATCTTTGGTCGAAACATATCTAAGTTTATCTAAGTTTATCTAAGTTTATATATATATAGTGCATTTTCAACTTTGTTTTCTTTCTTTCCAACTCATTTTCTCTTTCTATATTTTTCAGGGTGCTTTGCAAGATGTTAAAATTGTAACAAAGTCACATGGATATCTCATACAGTGTCCACATCAAGACACAAGTAAGAATCTTTAATATATCCAGTCATGTTATAGACAACAAACCAAACTTAATTTTATTGTAATTCATCAATTTTGAAGTAAGAAAATATGTCATGTCAACAACACCATAATTTCAACATTCAAAGACATTCCAACAATGACTTCCTCTTCTTATTTTCAGGTAGAGTGTATTCGGACTACATTGTCCAATATGTCCTTTTTCTTTGTAAGATGGTATATTATGATTTGAAGAATATTTAGCTGCTATTCCTAACGGGTCAAGCAACCACATGGAGACTCTTTCCTTGATTCATAAAGTTTGAAGTTAATGTCTAAGCCAATGGGTTTTAACTGGAGTCTATGTTGGGTTGGCATGCAAGCAACTGAATATTTTATGGATCCATGAAAGATTTTTGCTGTAGATGCATTTATTGCAGGAAACAGCTCGGTTTCTTTCTCTAACATTTTACAGAGTTCAGCATGTTTCTGGCCACTGATGTATGTTCACTCAGAGAGTAGTGTTATTGCAAACCTGCTCGAGTGGCTATGTGGTAAGTAGCTTGCTTACCAACCACATGATTCTGGGTTCATTTCCACTGCGTGGCACCTTGAGCAAGTGTCTTCTACTATAGCCTCAGGCCAACCAAAGCCTTGTGAGTGGATTTGGGAGATGGAAATTGAAAGAAGCCCATCATATATATGTATATAGATGTATGTGTGTCTGTTTGTCCCCTCAGCATGGCTTGACAACCGATAGTGGTGTGTTTACGTCCCCTTAACTTAGTGGTTCGGCAAAAGAGATTGATAGAATAAGTACTAGGCTTACAAAGAATAAGTCCTGGGGTCGATTTGCTCGACTAAAAGGCAGTGCTCCAGCATGGCCGCAGTCAAATGACTGAAACAAGTAAAAGACAGTAAAAGAGTAAGAGTATATGAATGTGTCAGAAACAAAATAGGAATTTTGAAAGAAGTCTCTATAAAACTAGATTTTAAATGGCAAATGGCTGCAGAGTTCCACCAGAATAAAATAGTAATTAAAGCAATCAATAGGTGAAAAAAAAAAAAACGGTTGAGAACTATTGGTCTTAGCATTGACAAGGAGGGAGGGGCACTTCTAACAAGCTGTTCAATAAAATCAGTCAATTTACATTCACCATTAATTTGAACTGAACAAACTACAACCACATTCTCTAAAGTGATCAAGAGATTAATTACGTCTTGTTTTCTTCAAAAAGCACCACTGCTCATCCAGAGCAGGTTACAACTTACCTTGCTCACCTCTTGCTCTTGCCTTAAGTTCATCCACACTCTCAGTAGCATTTTGTGGTGTTTAGTACTTAATGTAGATCTCTGTTATCAGTGAGCAGTCTACTGCTAATCAGGTAAACTAATGCCAAGTAAGTAGTAGGATTTTTAATCAATCTACTTAGAAATTTGCTCTTTGATTTAGGTTGCTAATTAAAGCTTAGTATCTGCTAGGTTCTTCCATATATACGGCTGAAGTTTATTTAGACAATTCAACAACTGAAATACAGTTGGTGAGTGCATTTTTATGCAGTCCACAAATATCTTCAACTATTGCTTCCTTGACATCATTCTCTAATTAGTGATATTTTTATTTATTTATTCATTTATTTATTTATTTTGCTGTAACAACTAATTAAGCCATAAATCTAATTTAAGTGTTTATTTAATAAGGATTAGTCACACTGTATGTAGGAAGGCTATTAATATCAAATTTCATTGTGATGGTGGTTTTCTAGTTGCAAGAGAAGATGGCAGAAGGGGATGGGATGAGGGTGGGGGGAAGCAGCACTGATGGTTGTATGAAGATAGTAGCAGTGTTAATGGTTGGTGGTTGTTTGTGATTACCATAGTGAAAGAGGAAATGTTGTTATCATTGTAATGAGGTGTGAATGTTAGTGAGGTTGTGTTGAATTAGGGTGAGGGTGGATAAAGGTGAGTGATTGTGGTGGTGGTGGTGGTGGTGGTGGTGGTGATGGTGGTGGTGACGGTGGGAGAAGTAAGCATTTGTTTATCATTGTAGTTGGACTGATAATTTAGTAATTAAAACATGCTTGTGTATGTACATACTTATATATAATATACACATATATCTAATATAAATGTTGTGTGTTGTGTGTGTATGTATTATTGTAGTGTTTACAGTTATATTCACAACATTGGTGGTAAAAGTTACATACAGATACCAGCAGTTGAAAAATATGAATGGTGGTGGTATTGCTCTGGTAATAATTACAGCAGGAAGAACAGATGCATACTTGTCGGTAAAAGCTATGGTTATCTATAAAAAAAAAACAATAATTTTATTCTGCTATCAATAGAGAAGACGGGAGAGGTATGCAGTAATATATATCTGGAAGATCCCGGAAGGAATTGTACCAAATTTTGGCATTGAAAGCTACACCAATACCAGAACAGGACGACACTGCATAGTGCCAAAGATCCCAACAACGCCATCACCAGTTACTGCAACAGCCTAGGTTTCAAGGGCCTACAGCTTTTTAATATTCTCCCAAAGAGTCTGAGGAACTTGCACAAAGTAGATGTAGTGGTTTTTAAATCAAAGCTGGATCTCTTCCTGTCGAGAGTCCCAGATGAACCTACCTCACGGCAAGAGGTGCAAATGAGGGTAGCTATATCAAACTCCGTTCTTCACCAAGTGTCACATATTAGAGGAGGTTCTTAGTAATAGCAGTGTAGCAAAACGGTGGTACATCAGCATGGCCGCAGCTCTGAGCTGAAACTAGAGAGAAAAAAAAATAGTTCTAAATTCTTTTTTTGTAATATAGAACTGATAATTATTATGATTTATATTTTGCAATAAACAATTACTAAGCTAAACTATTGCTAAATACAATGGCAGTATTTCAAGGATAAAAAGTATATAATCAATCCAGTCATTTATACTGTGTTATTAGTGTTTATTTTATTAGTGCCTGGAAAAGCTAAGCGCTGAATCAGTCCTAGCAGGATTTTGAACTTACGACAGTGAAGTACCAAGCCAGATGTTGTAAAGCATTATATCATGTTTTCTTGTGTCTCAGTTATCTTCCCTGTTTTGTATTCAATAATTCCTTCCATGTTAGTCACAAGACCTGAAATCTTGGAAGGGTGGGTTAGTCGATTACATTAACACTAGTGCTCAACTGGTACTTATTCTATTGATCCCAAAAGGTTGAAAGGCAATGTGTACCTTGGTTAAATTTGAACTCAGAACATAAATTTGAAAGAAATGCTGCTGAGCATTTTGCCTTTGGTTTGCACTCAGTGATAATTGTTAACCGCTTAGGTGTGTATTTATATATGTGTGTGTATGAATATTCTTTTCTACTCTAGGCACAAGGCCCGAAATTTTTGGGGAGGGGGCCAGTCGATTAGATCGACCCCTATATGCAACTTGTACATAATTTATTGGCCCTGAAAGTATGAAAGGCAAGTTTGAACTCAGAACATAAAGACAGATAAAATACCTATTTCTTTACTACCCACAAGGGGCTACACACAGAGGGGACAAACAAGGACAGACAAATGGATTAAGTCTATTACATTGACCCCAGTACATAACTGGTACTTAATTTATCGACCCCAAAAGGATGAAAGGCAAAATCGACCTCGGCAGAATTTGAACTCAGAACATAACGGCAGACAAAATACCACTAAGCTTTTCACCCAGCGTGCTAACATTTCTGCCAGCTCACCAACCCTGGTGTGAATGAACATTGTCTGAGCAGACTGTTTATATTCTCCAGTAAGAAAATTCCTAAAGTATCAGCAGTTCATCATGTCTGACATGTGATTACAATGCAAGGAAAATACCTTACTCAAAAAACAGATATGGGTTGGTGACAGGATGACCATCTGGCCATAAATAAAAACTTCTTCAATGAGCTTTGAATAACCCAAGCCAGCATGGAAAAATGAACATGAAAATAGTGGTGATAACAACAATGGCAACAGCAGCCTACCTATCATGGAATCTTCTAGACAAAAAGATCCTGAAAGCAATATTTTTATAGCTACTAAACAATAGAGTAACGAATATTATAACAATTGTAATATATCTCCAAATCAGTTCTAATTGGTCAAATTTGTTTTATTATCTGCCAAATTGACATTTTTATTTACGGATTGCTATTACAGTTGTTACTAGACAATGACTTTATTAGGCCGTTTAAAAGCAAAGTAGCAGGAAAGAGGGAGATAAAAAGGGAAAAGAAAGAAAAGGAGAAAAAAGTGGAGGGGGAAGTAGCAGGAGAGGGTGACGGGCCACATATCTCAGAACAAACTGTGTGCTCAGCTGTACCCTGCAGTAATGACCTTGATGGCATCGCCACAGAGAAGGGCCCATGGTGCTCACTGCAGCAGTCATTCTACCTTGTAGGGTTCATTTCTCTGTCAGGCTGCCATTATTCCTATTTTTCAGAGGAAATCGATAGTTCAGGGTCCTAAGACATTTAATCCAATTATCTAATATCTTCCTTCTTAAAATGGTAGATATGACTTGATAGAGGTTTCACTGCTGTTTCTGGCAACTAACGACCACACAAAGGCTCCTGCTTTAGCTTGAAGAAAATAAGTTATATCTGTCTATATTGTATTGCTCTTGTCTTTTTATTTATTTATTTATTTATTAATATTGTTGTTGTTTGTGTTTTTGCTGTGGCTTGTTTTGTTAACTTCCTTCGGGCATTGCTGTAGTATTGATATCATTATGGTATCAGATGTGCCAAAACATTCCAGATTTCCAAATTCCTCTGTGGCATGTTTGAAAAGCTACTAATATACTTCAATACTTCACTGCCATTTTATCTTGTATCTTTTGACTTCCTTAATTTCATTGCAAAAACCATTTCTCTCTCTCTCTCTCTCTCTCTCTCTCTCTTATTCATTATTTATTTATTTATTCTTGTCTGCCTTCTCTGTCAGGAATTGAGAGAATTCTAATTTGATACCATTCTCTATCTATCTTCCTATTATTATCATTATCATTATCTCCATCAACATCAGTATCATCATCATCATTATTGTTGTCATAGCCATCATCATCATCTTCATCACTACCATCATTCTAGTGGCAAGCAATCTACTTTTAATTCCTAATCATAGTTAATTCATTTCTGGTGTTTGCTCTTTACCCAAGGTATAAATTAAGCATATTAGACAAATATATTTCCTATTGGCACAAGTGTGGCAATGTGGTAAGAAATTTGCTTCCCAACTTCATGGTTTCAGGTTCAGTTCCACTGCGTGGCACCTTGAGCAAGTGTCTTCTATAGTCCCAGGGCAATAAAAGACTTGTGAACTGGGTAGATGTAAAATGAAAGAAGCCTCTCGTGTGTGTGTGTTTATCTATTATATAAAATCGTTCTGTCTGTATGTGTGTGTGTCTTCTAGGATCTCGGGCATCCTCCATCCGATTGCACTCAAATTTAATATGTAGATACCGACGGTATTAGGGCGTGTATAAGTCTTGAAAAATTTACAAAAATCGATTCTAGGTGAGAATGCGATCGGTAAAGCCGTTTTTGTCCTGCTTTTCTTCCGTCAACCTGTACATAACTGCACCTTCCAATTTTTGTTGTTATTGTACTGATTAAGGGCACGTTTCTTTCCTGCCAAGCTTACTGTTTAAACCATGTTTGTGTTCTCCCAGTCAACAGCCTTATCATTACTGGTACTTTAAACTCTTAAGTTGCATATTTGTGTGAATAAAATCGTTTTTCTTTGGAATAGAAAAAAAGTCTATCTTTATTTCTTCTTTTGCTGGTGTCTCAAATTTAGGTTAAATCAGTGTTTCTCAAAGGGGAGGCCTATGGGATGGTCGGACAAGTTGTTTTGAGAAAATTTGGTTTAAATGTTTGACAACTCAGCACTGTCCATTGGACAAGGGGCATTATGCTCGTATATATATGTATGTGTGTGTGTATGTATTTATGTGTGTTTGTCTTTGTGTCTATGTTTATGTCTCTGTAACTTAGTGGTTTTAAAAAACATACTGGGACTGATTCATTCAACTAAAGCTCTCCAAGGTGATGCCCCAGCAAGATAAAAGAGCTATGTGTGTGTGAGAGTAAGTGTTTGTATTGCATGTCTTGACATTTCATGTAGTTGTAAATGATTGTCACTGTCGTACAAGCAGTGTCATTCACTCACAATACTCTGCAAGAAAATACCTGGCCATGGGGAAATTCACCCAGTCGTAGAAAATCTCCTTCAATAAATTCCATTTGACCCATGCATGCATGGAAAAGTAGATGTTGAAATGAAGTGATGATGCTGATATATACATGTATGTAGCCACAGGAGTGGTTGTGTGTTAAGTAGCTTGCTTACCAACCACATGGTTCCAGGTTCAATCCTACTGCATGGCACCTTAGGCAAGTGTCTTCTACTATAGCCTCTGGCCAACCAAAGCCTTGTGAGTGGATCTGGTAGACAAAAACTGAAAGAAGCCTGTCATATATATATATGTGTGTGTGTATCTGTGTTTGTCCCCCCCACCATCCTTGACAACTGATTTTGGTGCGTTTATGTCCCCGTAACTTAGTGGTTCAACAAAAGAGACTGATAGAATTAATTCCCTTTCAATCTTTTTAGCTCAGCAATGTCTTATGTTGTTTTGTAGAACACTGCATCATTTCACTTTACCACACCCTTAATCAATTCAGTGATAAGCTCCTAATAGCTATATTTGAAATATGACCACCTTAACCCTTTAGTACTAGGCTTAGAAATAATAAGTCCTGGGGTCAATTTGTTCGACTAAATGCAGTGCTCCAGCATGGCTGCAGTCAAATGACTGAAACAAATAAAAGAATAAAAGACAAAATAAAAGAAAGTATGTGTCTGTGTGCATGTGAGTGTTTGTAAGATTGAGTTTATATTTCCTTTCCTCATTACATGTGTTATACATGTAAAGGCATTACATGTGTTATACATGTAGAGGCTCATGGCTTAATGGTTAGGGTATTTAACTTCCGATCATAGGGTCATGAGTTTGAAAACTGGCAGTGTGTTGCACCCTTGAGCAAGACTCTTTATTTCACTCTGGTCCAATCCACTCAACTGGCAAAAAGGAATTGTACCTGTATTTCAAAAGGGCCAGCCTTGTCACACTGTGTCACACTCCCTATCACACTGAGAACTCTGTTAAAATTTCACATGACTGTGGAGTGCTCAGCCACTTGCATGTTAATTTCATGAGCAGCCTGTTCCATTCATCTAATCAACTGGAACCCTCATCATTATAACTGCTGGAATGCCAGTAACTTTACATGTGCCTGCTGACTAACAAACAGCCTTGTTGTCTTCTACTATAGCCCCGGGCCAACGAAAGCCTTGTCAGTGGATTTGATAGACAGAAACTGAAAGAAGCCTGTCGTATATGTGTATGTATGTATATATATATATATATATATATGTATATATATATAGTGAAGTATATTTGCCATTTAAATATGGCTAACCCCTAAGGGTGGATGCAACTGTAGCTTGTAGCCCCAGGAGGACACCTCCTCCAGCTGGCTATTGACACACTTTCTGCCGCTCAAAGATTTATGATATATATATCATCATCATCATCATCATCATCATTTAGCGTCCGTTTTCCATGCTAGCATGGGTTGGACGGTTCTACTGGGGTCTGTGAAGCCAGAAGGCTTCATCAGGCCCAGTCAAATCTGGCAGTGTTTCTACGGCTGGATGCCCTTCCTAACGCCAACCACTCCGTGAGTGTTGTGGGTGCTTTTTACGTGCCACCCGCACTGGTGCCAGACAGAGCTGGCAAACGGCCACGAACGGATGGTGCTTTTTATGTGCCACCGGCACGAGGGCCAGGCGAGGCTGGCAACGGACACGAAACGGGGCGGTGCTGGCAACGGTCGCGAAACGGAAAGTTCTCTTACATGCCACCGGCACTGGTAACACATCTGCAATTTCCATTGATCGATTTCGATTCTGATCCTCACTTGCCTCAATGGGTCTTCACAAGCAGAGTTTCGACATGCCACCGGCACTGGTAGCACATCCGCAATTTCCATTGATCGATTTCGATTCTGATCCTCACTTGCCTCAACACTCTTCACAAGTAGAGTTTTGTGTCCCAAGAAGGGAAGGTATGCATACGTAGGCTGGCTCCATCCCATGTAGAAGGCCACGGGTTGTGGACTCACTTGTCCTGCCGGGTCTTCTCGCGCACAGCACACTTCCAGAGGTCTCGGTCTCTAGTCATTTCCTCAGTGAGACCTAAAGTTCGAAGGTCGTGCTTCCACCTCGTCCCAGGTTTTCCTGGGTCTGCCTCTTCCACAGGTTCCCTCAACCGCTAGGGTGTGGCACTTTTTCACACAACTATCTTCATCCATTCTCGCCACATGACCATACCAGCGCAAACGTCTCTCTTGCACACCACAACTGATGCTTCTTAGGTCCAGCTTTTCTCTCAAGGTACTTACACTCTGCCGAGTGTGAGTACCGGCATTACACATCCATCGGAGCATACTGGCTTCATTTCTAGCGAGCTTACGCATATCCTCAGCAGTCACGGCCCATGTTTCACTGCCATGTAGCATGGCTGTTCGTACACACGCATCATACAGTCTGCCTTTCACTCTGTGCGAGAGGCCTTTTGTCACCAATATATATATATATATGTGTGTGTGTGTGTATGTTTATGTGTCTGTTTGTCCCCTCAACATCACTTGACAATCGATGCTGGTGTGGTTACATCCCCATAACTTAACAGTTCAGCAAAAGAGACCGATAGAATAAGTACTAGGCTTACAAAGAATAAGTCCTGGGGTCGATTTGCTCGACTAAAGGTGGTGCTCCAGCATGGCCATGGTCAAATGACTGAAACAAGTAAAAGAGTAAAGAGAGTAAAAGAGAGTACTAATTTAAATGCATTACAGTATTTACTTATGCCACTTGACAGTCTAAGTTCAAACCCTACCAAAATTAGCTTTGACTTTCTTGTACTAAATGGTGGGACTTGCACACACACACACCTATTTATCATTATCCTCATTTTAACATCCACATTTCCATGCTGGCATGAGTGGGTTGGATGGAATTCCTTGAGGTGGATTTTCTTAAACTGGATGCCTTTCCAGTCACCAACCTTCACCTGTTTTCAAGCAAGGTAATATTTCCCCATGGCCATACATGCTTTTACAGAATATTGACAACAAAGGAAATAACTAGTATGATGATGACGCTTGCTTGTTACTATCACATAGTATGAATGGCAAGGAGACAGTAACACACACACATGCATGACGACAGGCTTCTTTCAGTTTCCATCCACGATGTCTACTTAGAAGGCTTTGGTCAACCAAGGGCCATAGTAGAAGACACCTGCCCAAGGTGTCTTCTACTATGTGGGATTGAACCCAGAACCAAGTAGGTGGGAAGCAAACTTCTTACCACACAACGATGCTTGCTCATCATTTCATGTTTACATCTGGTTATTCATTTAATCCAGTTTTCTCAAGTCATTGGTCCCCCTCCCCCTAAATAAACCATTCTTACTGTTACCATCATCATTATCTGTACCATATGTTGGTTAATAAGGAAAGTATTCACCTGAAAGCTCTAAGTCCCTTCTGACTTCATTAATGATTTCAGTAAGGCAACAGAGGTAGATTGATGTAAATATTGTTTAACCCTGAGTCAACTCTGACCCAACAGACCAATGATCAAGAACGTTCTAATGCAACTTCTTTGTTGTTGACAGTAGGTTTGGTGATTTGGGAAAAGTTTGGCTGCTCTTTCTACCTGGTCAAGTGACCACATCACAACATCCACGTTGGCTCATAATGGTTGAATATTTTTAAGAAGCAA
The DNA here is from genome assembly GCF_006345805.1 of Octopus sinensis. Taxonomy (NCBI): domain Eukaryota; kingdom Metazoa; phylum Mollusca; class Cephalopoda; order Octopoda; family Octopodidae; genus Octopus; species Octopus sinensis. Next base: position 274,726 of record NC_042998.1, on the reverse strand, counting down.
CACTCTCACATCGTATATACTTCATTTTCTATTCATGTCTGCTTAGTCTTATGTTGGCTTTGGTTTTGCAAGATTTCTTGAGGCAGCGCTTTCTGGTGTCAGCTCTTCTTTCGAAGTATGGTATTCTATTCTATGTCTTGCTACTTCAAACTGCTCCTGGTCATTTTGTTTACAGAAGGTGTAAACCACATCATTGTTGCCAAAGTAGTGTCAGTGGGAAGATATACACTCACAAACACACATAATGATGATTTGAGAGAGCTGTTAGAATTTGGGATGTGCCTCACAATAATTGTCCACATACCAAGTGTTGGGAGTTCAAATCTCGGCAAATCAACTCTACCCTTTTTCTTTCTGGAATCAACCAAGTACCAGTCAAATGCTAGAAGTCTGTACTGCTCCTCCTCCACCACTCTCTCTCTCTCTCTCTCTCTCTCTCTCTCTCTCTCTCTCTCTCTCTCTCTCTCTCTCTCACACACACACACACACACACACACATATATGCACTTCTATGCTGCACTGTGAGAGGGTCTGGCTGGACCACTTCTCAGAAATGTGCAAGTGTTTATATGTATATAACCCACCTTGCATCCAATATTTCTACAGCTTTCATCGTCTAATTGTTTGTTATTAGACTGTGGCCATTCTAGGGTACTGCCTTGAAGATTTTTTGCTTGAGAGAATTGACCACAGCACTTTTTTCTTTAAGCCTTGTACTTACTCTCTCAGTCTCTTTTGCTGAACAGCTAAGTTACTGGGACATAAACACACCTACACTGGATGTCAAGCAGTGGTGGGGGACAAACACAAACACACACACACACTACACACGCAAATATATACATGTATATATTTTTTTTTTTCCCTCATGTTCTTTTCTGTTGAAGAGCATCGGCTTGAAACATAAAAGACTTTCTCACCTTCCTGGGTGTGAAACTAAAACACCTGCTTGTTGTTTATACACCTGCTTTCATCTTTTTTTTCTGTAAATTTCAGCTACATATATATATATATATATATATATATATATATACATACACATATACAATGGGCTTTTTTCAGTTTCTATCTACCAAATCACTCACAAGGCTTGCTTAGTCTGAAGCTTTAGTCAAAGGTACTTGTCGAAGGTGCCTGCGCATGTCTAATTTAATGTGTATTTGCACAACACACACACACACACACATGCATGCACACACATACAGACATATTTGTAATCCCTCTCTTTCTCTTTCGGAGAGGCACTGAGCACCTACATGCACATATACACACATGACAGTAACATCCACCTACCGAATTCAATCACAAAGCTTCGGTCAACTCGGGGCTATAGTGGAAGACACCAGCCCAAAGTGCCACGCAGTGGGACTGAACCCAAAACCATGCAGCTAGGAAGCAAGGTCCCTAACCACACAGCCATGCCCGCACACGAATATATATATATATATATATATATAGATATATATATATATATACAGAATATATATATATATATATATACAGATATATATATATATATATATATATTATATATATATATACATACACATATACAATGGGCTTTTTTCAGTTTCTATCTACCAAATCCACTCACAAGGCTTTGCTTAGTCTGAAGCTTTAGTCAAAGGTACTTGTCGAAGGTGCCTGCGCATGTCTAATTTAATGTGTATTTGCACACACACACACACACACACATGCATGCACACACATACAGACATATTTGTAATCCCTCTCTTTCTCTTTCGGAGAGGCACTGAGCACCTACATGCACATATACACACATGACAGTAACATCCACCTACCGAATTCAATCACAAAGCTTCGGTCAACTCGGGGCTATAGTGGAAGACACCAGCCCAAAGTGCCACGCAGTGGGACTGAACCCAAAACCATGCAGCTAGGAAGCAAGGTCCCTAACCACACAGCCATGCCCGCACACGAATATATATATATACAGATATATATATATATATATATCTATATATATCAGATATATATATATATATATATATACAGATATATATATATATATATATATATATATATAAAACATATCTCTTTTATATACAGGGGTTGGACAAAATAATGGAAACACCTTAAAATTTCAACTGAATTTATTTTAATAGAGGGACCAGCTATCCGAGTTGATAGTTCCTTGGTAGTTAAGGCAATTAGAAGCATGAAGACAGGGAAAGCCCCAGGCCCATCAGGAATCACTGCAGAGATGCTCAAAATATCTGGTAGTGTCAGCTATAGCCTAGTCACCCGTATAGTTAACCAGGTGATACACAAAGGAGTCATACACAATGACTGGTGTAGCAGCACACTAGTCAACTGCTACAAAGGTAAAGGTGACGCCCTAGATACAAATAATTACAGAGGTATCAAGCTGTTGGATCAAGTGATGAAGGTTACAGAGAGGGTCATAGCCCAACTAATTAGAGAGAGAGTTAGTTTAGATGAGATGCAGTTTGGGTTCGTGCCAGGGGAAAAGTGCCACTGATGCTATATTCCTGGTAAGGCAGCTGCAGAAGAAATACCTAGCCAAAGATAAGCCCCCTGTACCTGGCTTTTGTTGACATGGAGAAAGCCTTCGACAGGGTCCCCCGATCCCTTATTTGGTGGTCAATGAGAAAACTAGGGATAGATGAATGGTTAGTGAGAGCTGTGCGAGCCATGTACAGGGACGCTGCTAGTAAGGTGAGGGTTGGCAACGAGTACAGTGAAGTATTCCAGGTAGAGGTAGGAGTCCACCAAGGCTCAGTCCTCAGCCCCCTCCTATTTATCATAGTCCTCCAGGCAATAACGGAGGAATTCAAGACAGGATACCCCTGGGAGCTCCTCTATGCTGATGACCTTGCTCTAATTGCTGAGTCACTAACAGAACTGGAGGAGAAGTTTCAGGTGTGGGATGTGTAATGTCAGTACTCATACTCGACAGAGTGTAAGTACCTTGAGAGAAAAGCTGGACCTAAGAAGCATCAGATGTGGTGTGCAAGAGAGACGTTTGCGCTGGTATGGGCATGTGGCGAGAATGGATGAAGATAGTTGTGTGAAAAAGTGCCACACCCTAACGGTTGAGGGAGCCTGTGGAAGAGGCAGACCCAGGAAAACCTGGGACGAGGTGGTGAAGCACGACCTTCGAACTTTAGGTCTCACTGAGGAAATGACTAGAGACCTCTGGAAGTATGTTGTGCACGAGAAGACCCGGCAGGACAAGTGAGACCATAACCCGTGGCCTTCTACATGGGATGTAGCCAGCCCACTTATGCATACCTTCCCTCCTTGGGACACAAAACTCTACTTGTGAAGACCTGTTGAGGCAAGTGAGAATCAGAATCGAAATTGATCAATGGAAATTGCAGCTGAGTTACCAGTGCCGGTGGCACATGAGAGAACCATCCAAATGTGGCCGTTGCCAGCGCCTCCCCGACTGGCCTCGTGCCGGTGGCATGTAAAAAGCACCATCCGTTCGTGGCCATTGCCAGCTTCGCCTGGCTCCCATGCTGGTGGCACTTAAAAGGCACCATCCGTTCGTGGCCGTTTGCCAGACTCGTCTGGCACCACCATCCATTCGTGGCCATTGCCAGTGCCGCCCTGATTAGCCTTGTGCCGGTGGCACGTAAAAAGCACCATCCATTCGTGACCATTGCCAGCCTTGCCTGGCCCCATACCGGTGGCACGTAAAAAGCACCATCCGTCCATGGCCGTTTGCCAGCTCTGTCTGGCACCTGTGCAGGTGGCACGTAAAAAGCACCCACTACACTCACGGAGTGGTTGGCATTAGGAAGGGCATCCAGCCGTAGAAACACTGCCAGATCAGACTGGGCCTGATGCAGCCTTCTGGCTTCACAGACCCCAGTTGAACCGTCCAACCCATGCTAGCATGGAAAGCGGACGCTAAATGATGATGATAGGTAGGACTGCCTTTGGCAGTAATTACAGCTTGAATTCTACGGGGTATGGACTCATACAAAGTTTGAATTGTTTCCAAAGGAAATTTTGTCCGTTCTTCAGCTAAAACAGTCTCCAGTTCTTGTAGTGATTATGGTGGAGGATATCGACTTCTTACTTGTTTTTCTAAAATTCACCATAAATGTTCAATAATATTAAGATCTGGGGACTGTTGTGGCCAAATAAAATGTTCAACTTCACTAGACTGTTCCTTGTACCATTCAGTAACAAATTTAGCTGTGTGAATTGGTGCATTATCATCCTGAAAGATTGTTTCCCTCCAGAAACAGTTCTGCAACCATAGGATGAATTTGCTCAGATAAAATGCTTAGTCTTGACTATTAATTCTGCCATGAAGGGAAACCATTGGGCCAGCAGATTTCCAAGATATAGCCCTCCCAGATCATCACAGATCCTCCTCCATGTTTAATAGTTGGAAGAAAGCAGTCTGAGTCAAATGCTTTTTTTGGCTGTCATCTCACATATACTCAGCCGGTGGTTGGAAATAAGGTAAAGGATGACTCATCTGATAAAATAACATTCTTCCACTGCTCTAGGGACCAATTCTGTAGATTTTTACTCCACTCTAGATTCTTTGCAGTGTTTGCTTTTGAAAGTAGTGGTTTTCTGATTGCAGCCCTCCTATGAAATTTGGCTTTGTGCAGCTCCCAGCAAACAGTTTTTGTGGAAACTGGGTTCTCTAGGTGGTCATTAAGCTCTGCAGTAATTTTGGGAGCTGTACTTTTGTGATCCTTTCTAACAATTCGCGTAAGAGTTCGACAGTCCCTATCTAAAAGTTTTGGTTTTCTTCCAGAGTTTTGTTTCGACAAAGAGATCTTTCCCTCTTTCTCAAAGGCTGTCATTGCTTTGGAGACACCAAACATTTCAGCTGTTTTCATTAGGCTAGTGCCTTCCATACGAGCACTAACAATTTCACCTCTTTGAAAGTCTGATAGATCTGTCATTTTAATGAATTTTAATTATCTTTTTCTGATAATGTCTGAAAGGAAACAACAATTTTAGCAAAATATATTAAGCAACACTAATAATAAATTCAAAACCATAAAAATAAACAAGCTTTTGACAGTTTTATAGATATTTCGAAATTATGTTATGATGATAGGTGTTTCCATTATTTTGTCCAACCCCACTGTATATAGGCGCAGGAGTGGCTCTGTGGTAAGTAGCTTGTTTACCAAACCACATGGTTCCGGGTTCAGTCCCACTGCGTGGCACCTTGAGCAAGTGTCTTTCACTATAGCCTCGGGCCGACCAAAGCCTTGTGAGTGGATTTGGTAAACGGAAACTGAAAGAAGCCCGTCGTATATATGTATATATATATATGTGTGCGTGTGTGTTTGTATGTCTGGTGTGCTGGTGTGTTTATGTCCCCGTTACTTAGCGGTTCGGCAAAAGAGACTGATAGAATAAGTACTGGGCTTACAAAAGAATAAGACCTGGGGTCGAGTTGTTCGATTAAAGGTGGTGCTCCGGCATGGCTGCAGTCAAATGACTGAAACAAGTAAAAGAGTATATATATATATATACACACATACACACACACATATGTGTATATATGATTAATCAGACTTCTCTCCAGCCTTCCCACATATCTAATTTAATGTGTGTGTGTGTGTATGCATTACACGCAGACACACACATTAATCAGCCATTTTTATCAACATTGCCACACATGTCTAGTTTAGTCTAATCTATCAACTCTCACCCTGCCTTTCATTTTTATTAGCACATACATCAGGCAAGTCATCTATTTGAATATGTATTGCTGTGGTGATATTGGTGCCGGTGCAGGTGCTAGTTCTCTTCATTCATTCATTCTTTCATTCTTATTCTTATTCTCCTCCTCCTCTTCCTTTTTCTTCTTCTTCTTCTTCTTGATGCTGCCATTGATGTTGTTAAGGCAGTTGGGGGCTGGCTGAATCCTTAGGACACTGGACAAAATGCTTAGCAGCATTTCATCTATCTTTATATTCTGAGTTCAAATTCTGCCAAGGTTGAATTTGCCCCTTATTTCTTCAGGGTTGATAAAATAAGTACCAGTTGACTACTGGGGGTGATGTTATCAACTTATCCCATCCCCTAAAATTTCAGGCCTTGTGCCTATAGTAGAAAGGATTATTATTGTTATTATCATCATCATCATCATCATCATCATTATTATTATTATTATGATTATTATTATTATTATGATTATTATTATTATTATGATTATTATTATTATTATTATTATTATCTTAAAGTCTGTGAGATGGCAGAAACAGCACACCGGGAGAAATGCTTAGCAGTATTTCATCTGTTTTTATGTTCTGGGTTCAAATTCTGCCAAGGTCAACTTTGCCTTTCATCCTTTCGGGGTCAATAAATTAAGTACCAGTTACACACTGGGGTTGATGTAATCGACTAGTCCCCTCCCCGAAAATTTCAGACCTTGTGTCTATAGTAAAAAGAATTATTATTATTGATATTATTAAGCTGATGAGCTGGCAGAATTGTTAGCACGCTGGACGAAATGCTTAGCGGTATTCCACCCGTCGCTCCGTTCTGAGTTCAAATTCCGCTGAGGTCGACTTTGCCTTTCATCCTTTCGGGGTCAAAAAAATAAGTACCATTTAAAAACTGGAGGTTGATGTAATTGACTCATCCCCACCTCTCACAAGCTACCCTTGTGGCAAAAATTTGAAATAATAATTATTATTATCATTATTATAATGATGAGCTCATAAAATCATTAGTATATTGCTTTGAAGCATTTCTTCAAGTTCTTTACATTCTAAGTTCAAACATCACTAATGTTAACTTTGCCTTTCATCTTTCTGAGATTGAGAAAATAAGTACAAGTTGAGCATTAGGATCAATGTAATTGGCTTGCTCCCTCACCTCAAAATTGCTGGCCTTGTGCCAAAATTAGAAAGAACTATTCATTATTATCATCATGCTTTCCATTGGCTGAACAGGTGCATTAACTGGTGCTGACCGACCAGAGATATGCACCAAGCTTTATTTTCTGTTTTAGCATGGTTTTGTACAGCTTGGTACCCTTCCTAATGCCAACCACTTTAATAGGCAGTGGATTGCCAGTAAGTGCACTAGAAAAAATGCCATGTGTATTTCTTCTGACAGTTTACGTTCTCAGATCAAACTGCACTAGAATGAGCCTTGTCTTTCATCTCTGTAGGATCAATAAAATATAGAACCTGTAAAATACTGTGACCAACTTAATTGTCCTCCTTTCAAAATTATTGGCCTTATTCCTAATTTAGAGACAGTTATAATATTATTTTCATGGTGATTATTGTATCTTTTCCAGGTTGCCCGACATGTGCACAGCATCAACATCTGCAGAAAATGTATGAAAAAATGCAGAGCGATATCCAAGATTTGAATAAAAAAGTAAGTTTAACATATTAAGACATTTTTGGATTTTTTTTTATCACCAGGCCAGCCGAGATTGAGAATAAGGTCAAAGACATCCCAGCCATGACCATCCTATCTTTATCCTAGAAAATGCAGAGAGTTTGATATTATCATCATCATTTAATGTTTATTGTCTATGCTGGCATGGGTTGGACAGTTTGACCGGGACTGGTAAGCTGAGAGACTGCATCAGACTTATCCTCTTCTATCATTATCATTCGCCTCATCAATGTCTTGTCCAGCCCGCAAAGCTACCCATCTCTGTACTGCCTCTATGGCAAATGAAATGAATAAAAGTCATTGTAATTAACCCATTAGCATTTAAACCAGCCATACCCAGCCAAAATATTCTTCCTGTTTTATGTTCAAACTAACCAGATTTGGCCTCTCACACCTACCTTACAATGTCATTCTAAAAACAAATAAACATATCGTTGAAAACTATGAGATAATGTATAATTAATTCAAAACAATGTGAATGGATAAGCATTGTATTTGAAAGGGTAATCTGAATGCTAAAAGGTTATGGGTGGTCATATTTCAAATATTAGCTAGATGTAGTGAAACTAATTTCATAAAACTCTATACCAGCCTTAGGAGCCTATCTCTGAATTGATTAAGGGTGTGGTTAAGTGAAATGATGCAACATTCTACAAAACAACATAAGACATTGCTGAACTAAATAAATTGAAAAGGAATTAATTTATCTAAAGGAAAGGAAGTAAATATATTATCAAGTTTGTTAAAAAAAATAATAACATTTTTCAATATATTGAATGTAAACATAGGTTTTGTTTGTATGATTTTGGTTTATCATTTTGATTTTGCCGGGTTTTTCTTTTCTGTTTATACTCTTCATCTTTGTTCACATTTGTATTCAGTATATTCAATAAGATGAAGTTATATAATAATGGAAATGTAGGAAAGAAATGCCAGTCATGTCAGTACTTTTATTTCTTTTTTTTCTTCTTTTTTTTCTATTCTGTAAACTTTATTACATGTATATGTTATTGATTAATGAAATTGTTTCCATATTTCAGCTTCTGCAGGCAGAAGAAAGATTGTTGAAAGTGGAACAGTCCCCTTGTCATTATTGCATTTATAATGATACAATGAAAAAAGAGGGGGAGAGGTGGAGCCCTAACAAGTGTACAGTTTGTATATGCAAGGTTGGTTGAAAATAACATTTAAATTCTTCAGTGATAATCACGGTTTTCTTGACTTGTTGCCAATTGTTGCATTATGCTTGGGATTAGAATTTCCTCTTTATTTAAACCAGCTTCATTACAAATCAGGCATTTGAGGATTTAGAAATTTCTAGCCTTCGGATATCCTTTATTGATTATTAAGTGACGTCCCTTTAGCATTGTGTCTTATGGGACATCAGGGAAGCCTTGTCTTTGTTTGAGAATTTGAAGGGGGATACATAATGGATTTTTTTGCCAGGAGGTTGGAGTTTTATGTTTGTTTTTTTTTTTTATCTTTGGGTTGGTTTGTGCTCAGCAAATTAATGAAGTACTTCTTAATTAAAGTGACCTTGCTACCTATAGTAATGAACTGCACTTCCCAGCAGTAGCTGTTTTCTGTTAGATAAACAGCCATTGAAAGTTTAATGTTTAGTGTTAAGGATATAGTGCAGCATGGGTTACAGACATCTTATTGACTCAGCTAGCTTTGGCACTTATCCATGAATAACATACCTTTGTTTTTGTTCATCTGGGAGGGAATGGATACAACAATATGTTGTGTAGATTTTTGCCAAGATAGACAGTTGCATGAAGTTAGTGCAGCTGATATTATATTTAAAGTTAGTTATTCATAGCAGGGAGACTCCATGGAAATTTAATTTTATAACAAGAAAAAAAAGAGATGATGGAATATTGTCTTAAGGAAAAACTGAGAAGAAAAACATGATTCAAGTTTGAGTGAGAAGAAAGAGTTGATGCAATAAATAGCTGTGAACAGAGATGGAATGGAATCTGCCAAAGTAAAAAGCTTAAAGGAATTACAGAAATTGTACAATACTAAGAATACAGAGTACAAACATGTGTATTTGGTATGAGGTTACAAATAAAGCAGAATGTGTTAAAGTGGATGTAATCCAAGGATTTTTCATAGAAATCAGAGTTTATATATATATATATATTTTTTTAGATTAACCATCTCTTAATAAATTGTAATCTTTGGAGTATTTTAGATTGATTTTACTCATTAATAGAATTCATTGAAGATAATTTCTAAGGAATAAATTTGTCTTATCAGTGCTGTGAATTGGAAGAACTGTAAAAATGTTAAACTGGATGCCTTGTATATTTGTTGCAGCTCTTTGCATTCTGAGTTCAAGTCCTGCCATGGCCTTTTTGTGTGAAGTACATTTAATCCATTAACCAGTTTAATACCACCATTCTGTTACAAGCATTCAGGACACATTTCTGATTTGAAAATACCTTCCTACTTCCCATCAGCCTTGAGAGTCTCTGCTACAGATCATGAATGCAACCTTCCTTCCGCCTCCTCATCATCACCATTTAATGTCTATTTTCTATGCTGGTATGGGTTGAACTGTTTGACAGGAACTGGCCTGCCAGAGAGCTACACTAGGCTCCAGTCGTCTGTGTTTGGCATGGTTTCTGCAGCTGGATGCCCTTCCTAGTGCCAATTGTACTGGATGCTTTTCCCATGGCACCAGCACAAGGGCTTTGTACATGGCACTGGTACAGGTGCTTTTTATATAGCATCAGCATGTAATGATTGAAAAAAAACTATCTTTACATAGCCATTTCAAGAGTTTATGCCCCTCACTGTATCACGATCATGGTTTATGATGAATCAAGGTCAAATGAAGAGGTATACATAATGAAGTGCTTTAAGAGCTTGCATCTTTATAAATTTATACGTAATATGTTTTATGAGTATTTATTTATTAAATATTACAAAATACATTTTTGAAATAACGATTGAAGTTCATCAAAGTTTCAAATTGTATTCAGGGTAATTCAAAATGAATGGTCCACCATTACCGGGTGCACCTATTTTGACATACTGTCCATTTGGCTGTTTGTTACTCCAGTTGAAAGAAGAGATACCTGACATCATTATGCAGCAAGATGAGTCCCACCACATTGGTGTAGGCAATTAGCTCAACTGGCATCTTCCAGAAGGCTAGATTGCTAGGGTGAATGATTTGCCATTGATAGTCTCTCCTCCTTCTTTCATGTTACTTTTTATTTTTGCAATACATTTATTACACCACTCACATGTACAAGATGGTGGGGTGCTGAAAAGTTTATGGCTTTGGGTAACAGAAAACACAGGAGAATCCATTAATTATGATTTTATTCAAAATATTCCCCTTTCAGATTCACACACTTATTGCAGCAGTCCTTCAGTTTTTCTAAGCCATGTAAAAGAATTAAGAAGGATGGGCCTCCAGACAGACCTTTCACAATACCCTTAGAGCCAAGAACTTTTCAGTACCCACCTCATATGTTTTCTTTTTGTACCATTCATTTTGAATTAACCAGTATATTTGAGAAGATTAATAAAGTTCACTGATTTGTTATCATTAGCAAATCAATTTTATTAATGTTTCCTCATCACAGCATAGCAAACAAGTTGGCTAGTTTTAGACTATATGAATTTATTTCTAAAGTTTTCAAAAATCCATTTTATATAACAGAGAAGCATCAGTGGAATCTAATATTTTATTTGCCTTTCTTTCTATTTTTCATCAGAATACGTCAGTTATATGTAAACACAGGGATTGCTCAGTAGTGGATTGCCGGAATCCAGTTTATCGAGATTGCTGTAAACCAGCATCTGATAGTAAGTTTCAGATCCATATTAACATGTGTTTAACTAATTGTCTATTAATGTATTGATTTCCAATAACTTTTATATTTCTAACACTTCACTGTTATCTTCTCAATTAAATCTCCTAAACCTGTCTCTTATGTCTTTTTGAAACTAGATCAATGTTTTCTTCTTTTTTTTTTTCTTTTTCTAATTTGGTATAGATCAATTTATACTTCACTTTAGATGTGTTTTAGTATAACCATAACTGTAATATTTATATGTTGCCATCTAAATAGTGAGCAATAACATTACTTAGCTGTTTCACACAGAGTTCCTATAATGTTGAAACTTTACTACTTCAAGTAATATCATCATCATCATCACCACCACCACTGCCATCATCATCATCATCAGGATCCAATGGGCCCAAAGACTGCATCATGCTTTCTATGGCTAAATGCCTTTCCTAACACCAACCACTTTACAGCATGTAATATGTGCTTTTTTCCATGGTACCAGCACTAGTGAAGGTATCATGCTGATTACAAGACTACAAGCCCTAAGAGAGACAATTTTATGGTACAAGATGAAGGGCAAAAGATAGGGAAAAGTATAAGAGAAGGGGCCAGAGCAAACTTAACCAGCAGAAAACATACTCAAATGTTTAAGGTCAAGTAATTGACCAGAAAATCGGTGGTACTGAGCAGAATATTTGCTGTAGCCATCTTTTATACCAAGACAAAACATGTACATAATGACACTTCCAATCAGTTAAGATCAAAAGCCATGAGAGCCACTGCTATCCCAAATGTTTGTAATTTAGTACTAGAAACAGAAATTATTAGAATTATAACCGGCTTTATTGTTAAGGTGTGTGTGTATATGCTGTATAGTTCACAAGACATTCTATATGTATGTTATCTTTTCTCTTGGACAGATTGCTGTATCATGGATAACAATGAATATTATAACCCTGGGGAAAAATTCCAAAAAAGTAACTGTTTCTATTGTGCCTGTGATGTAAGTTTTGCTCTATTTTAATTATTCTTTTCTTTATTGGTGATAATCATCTTCATCATTGTCAATATTTTAGTGTCCCTTTGTCAATGACAATCATATTTTGGGTTGTTTTGGTTTTTTTTATTTGCCATTGGACTGCAACCATATTGAGGTACTACCTTGGACAGTATTATATATCATTATGTCACACACATTTCATACCATTCATTAAAAGAAATAAACATTCAGAAAACTAGGAATAATCTTTGCCATATTATCTCTCAGTCTTTTAGATTTTATTGTACAAGCCCATAAATGTAGATATGCAAGCAAACTTTACATACTGCTATATAACTTATAGCCATTCCTACCAGAATTAAAGTATCTCGATGATTAGCTCCCACCCATGGATAACCTATTAAATGTTCTTCCCCTACATTATGATCATTATTTTCCTATTACAACAGGAGGTCTAACATTATCTAATTCAACATTAGATGTTTTACTTCATGGTAACTGCACTCCAGAAATAAGGCGGCAGATAGTACCAGGCAGAGAAGCAATGGTCAGCATGAGCAGGGTCTGGAAGAGTAGAGACATCAGCCTCGCTACCAAATGCAGATTGGTGAATGCAGCCATCTTCCAAATAGCAACATATGGATGCGAGACCTGGGCACTAAAGAAAACTGACCAGAAGAGAATTAATACATTTGAGCTTTGGTGTTGGAGAAGACTTTTACGGATTCAATGGACAGCGAGGCTCACTAATGAAGAAGTTCTTAAACAGATCAAGCTAAAACTGTCGCTAGAAGCTAGGATCACCAAGCATAGATTGGCATATTTCAGTCATATTATGTGGAGAAAATCCCTGGAGAAGGACATCATGCTTGGAATGGTCAGTGGCAAGAGAGGAAGTGGCTGACCAAGAACCCGCTGGCTTGACACCATCAAGAGTGACACGGGAATGGCCATAGCCAATCTGAAAGAAGCGACCCAGGATAGAACTGGCTGGAGAACACTGATATATATATATGAGTTAAAATTTTAAATGAGGGAGAAAAATTGGATATTAATTTGATAACATCAATTTAACACCAGTAGTCTAGCATTTATATATATATATATATATATATATATACATACACGTGTGTGTGTATGTATATATATATATATATACATACACGTGTGTGTGTATGTGTATTTATATATGCATGTGTATATTGGTGTTTCCTTGTTTTGATATCACGTGATAGTTGTAAATGAGTGTCACTGCCATACAAGAGGTGTCATTCAGTTTCAATATCTTTCAAAAACATGTCTAGCCATGGGGAAATATTATCTTGATTGGAAACAGGTGAAGGTTAGTAAAAGGAAAAGCATTCAGTTGTAGAAAATCTGCCTCAATAAATTCTGTCTGTCCTATGCATGGAAGAGTGGATGTTAAAAAAATGACAATGATGATAACTCCATGTTTCATTTAATTCTGAAAATAACCAAGAATTTGGTAAGATTTACTCTTTTACTTGTTTCAGTCATTTGACTGCGGCCATGCTGGAGCACCACCTTTAGTCGAGCAAATCAACACCAGGACTTATTCTTTGTAAGCCTAGTACTTATTCTATCAGTCTCTTTTGCCGAACCGCTAAGTTACGGGGACGTAAACACATCAGCATCGGTTGTCAAGCGATGTTGTGGGGACAAACACACACACACACACATATATATATATATATATATATATATATATACGATGGGCTTCTTTCAGTTTCCGTCTACCAAATCAACCCACAAGGCTTTGGTTGGCCCAAGACTATAATAGAAGACACTTGTCCAAAGTACCACGCAGTGGGACTGAACCCAGAGCCATGTGGTTGGTAAGCAAGCTACTTACCATACAGCCACTCCTGTGCCTATTAGTAAAATAACTTTCGTTATAAATTTGGAATTTAACTTGGGATAAAAAAAGTGGAAGATTTTAGTTTAACTTTCAACAATTGAAAACGGCAGAATTTATATAAAAGACCTCAAAGCAGTTTCAGATACGTCAGTGTGAAAAAGGTTAAGTTCTGTAGCAGATTTCTCTCCTCCACCTCTTTTGACTTTTATAGTATTTTTTAAGACTATAAATGTAGAAAAATAATGAATAAATACTTAGCCATATACAGTAGCAGATTAATTGTTCAAGGTCAAAACTATTGTAGACAAAACATTGTTCTATGGAATATTACTCTGACAAAGAAACCTCCTCACCACCTCTCACTCGTTTTCCCCCTCTTTCTCTCTCTCTCTCTCTCTCTCTCTCACTGTTTCTTCTTTGTCTCTTTTTTTTATTCCTTGTATGTGTGTTATACTTTGAATAAATCCTCTGTGGTCCCTCCATTGATTTAAAAATAGTTTCCCCACTGATTTATCAATAAAATTATCAGATGTAGGCATGGCTGTATGGTGAGAGGTTTGCTTCCCAACCACATACATTTGGTTTCAGACTTACTATGTGGCACCGTGGCCAAGTGTCTTCTTCTATAGCCCCAGGTTGATCAAAGTCTTGTGTGTGAATTTGCTTGACAGAAACTGAAAGACACCCATCATATATATGTGTGTGTGTCTTTATTTTGGGGATCTGTCCACTCACTTCTTGACAAGTGGTGCTGGTTTGTTTATACCCACATAGCCTAGCAGTTCGACAAAAGAGACTGATAGATTAAGTGCCATGCTTAAATAAATATTGGAGTTTATTTGTTCTGTTTGACAAAAAACTTTTCAAGGCAGTGTCCAGTGTCCCTGCATGGCCAGAGTCCAATGACTGAAGCAAAGAAATGGTAAAAGAAAGCAATATTTATAAATTTATCTGCACTTAAACATGGATGTTGTTAGAACAAACAATATAGTATCCACTGCAGTAGATACTATATTGGCTTTTGGTGCAAAAAACACTCCTATTTATATCACTAGTGGGGAGATGAAACTTTGCCATCTCCAGTGCCGAGATGACCAGATCACATGATTTCGACCTTCCTTGGTCTCGTCAATGATGAACACTTGACCACTAGAGGTAGCAGTAACTCATCTCCCTATCAGCAATATATAGAAAAACAGTGTCAGAACAAGCACTGCTGTCACAATTAGCCAGTGAGCTTGTTAAAAAAATATATATTAGCAACAGAAACAGTATTAATACCAGAAGGTAAAATTTATCCCCACTTAAACATGGATGTTCTGTTAGAACAAACTATACAGAGGTAGATACTATGACAGACACTCTCATATTGGCTCTTGGTGCAAAATGCACTCTTGTTTATATTGCTATAAATTTGTAAAACATGAATATTGTTATTGTTTCTTTTTTTATATAATCTATTTTGTCTTGTTTGCTTTTGATATTTCACTATTTCAGAATGCAAGCATAGTTTGTAACCAGACTTCATGCCCTGAACTAAATTGCTCAAAGGACAGTAGAATATATATTGATGGAGAATGCTGCCCAATATGCAATGGTAGGTATTTTGACAAATTATAATCTCACACAAAGTACAAATACCAGTGTACAAATATTGAATACATATACAGTGTCAAACCTTTTATCCAGTTTCCAGAAATCCAAGAATACTGTACAATATATTGTACCCTGAATTGAGTAAATGGACCCTGTTTTTTGAAGTTGGTTAATTTGCATACGGTGTGTTAAAAATAGTATTGTTCTTTAATTTCTTAAGTGGATTGACAAAGATTTAACCCTACATCAGAAGTGTATTAATTCGTACTTGTATCTTTTAAATAATATCATGTACTTTATTTTTCTTTGTTAAATTTTCACCCTATAAACATTGTACTCTATACGTGATGCAGAATGATTTATCTTAAAAATTTTAAGTGGATTAATAGATCTCAAACAGACCCTGCTTTAGAAATGTAATGAAATGAATCTGTTACATACGGCTTAGCTCTTAAATAAACCTTTCAGTTTATTTTATATTTTAAGTTTATATTTAGGCAGTCTTCAGAAAACTGGAAAATCCAGAAATCTTGGTCACTTCAGGCCCCAATTTTGCTGGATAACTGGTCAGGTGCTGTATATGTATATGTGTCATGCTGCATCTCCCTGAGGACCACATTAAGGGTATATGTGTCTGTGGAGTGCTCAGCCACTTGCATGTTAATTTTGGATCAAACCCTCATTGTCATAACTGACAGAGTGCCAGTTTTATTTATATCATCATATATATATATATATCCATCTATCTTCTTAGTTTGTTATTCTTGGGAGATTCATGGTAGTAGAGTCCTCAGGCAACTTCACCAAAGGGTTCTATCACAAGCAATCATCATTAGACATTTCAGTTGGTTCCCCAAGTGTAGCCAACTGGGACTATGGATATTATCCAGCAATCTCATTCTAGGTCTACCCCTAGGTCTCTTGCTGGTTGGCTCAGCTTGAAGACTCTGTTTTGCAATTCTTTCCTACAACATTCTAATCACATGTGCATAGTACCTGAGCTGTGCCCTTTCAATACAAAGAAGTACCAGCTCAACCTGGACAGACTCCATGATCTCTGAGCTATATACCCTATAAAGTAACCTTACTCCAAAGATCTTTTGGTGAAACCTCATTTTGACTGCTTGTATTTGCAATCACATTCTTTCTGTCTTTACCCAACATTCATGATAAGGATAGGCACATAAACTGAAATAAAGCTTGCAAGTGTGGCTTTTTTGCCAACCTCTCCTCTTGTGATATGTATATTATATATTTTATGTGTTGGTTATTGCTGGTCAGAGAATTACCATTGGTTTCACGTCTATTATTGCTCTTAGCAGTATAGATGACTCATCAAACCTACTAGTTAGAGGCACATAACCTTTTTACTAAAAGAAGGATACAGTCTTGGTCAGCAAGGTTGTGAAATAAATGCCTGAAATGAAATTCTTTGAAGCAAAAACTCCTTCTGGGCAAGATGGAGTTACCTTCCTTTGAATGGTTGTCTTCAAAAGGTTTGTCCAGTTGTCTTAAAAAGGAGTTAGTTTTTGTATGATTTCTATTCACTTGACAGCAAGTAGAGAAGCCCAGTAAGTGCCCTCATGAGAGAAAATTTATGTTGGAGACATGGGCTTCCCTGCTTTCTGACCAACCATAACCAATTACTACATAAAATATCACTGCTCCAGAACATTTTATATGCTTTTTTCAGACTTATGAACAACTGACTGATTATATGCATGTATATGTGTGTGTGTATATACATATATATACATATATATATATACACACACACACACACATATATATATATATATATAAACAGTGCATACATGTTCCAATAATGAACATACATTTTTATAATATATATCTATTCAGCAATTGAAATTCGAAACAATTGAAGAAAAATATAGTGTTTGATGTTACATATTTTTACTGTATATATATGCATGTGTGTTATATTTGTATTTGTTTGCATATTCTTAATCTGATGGAATACAGATCTCTTGGAATTAAATAACTGAATTAACTTTACCACATATGAGATACATATGAGGCCTAGCTAACACTTTCATCAAGAAATCTGAGGAATTGTAATTTTTCAATAACTAATTTTGCTAAATTTATAAGACACTGGAAGAAAAAGGCAATAAACATTTTTACCAGAAGCCAGAAATGTGATAAAAGATAATGAATAGATATGCTCATCCCAGAT
This sequence comes from Octopus sinensis, assembly GCF_006345805.1. Lineage (NCBI taxonomy): Eukaryota > Metazoa > Mollusca > Cephalopoda > Octopoda > Octopodidae > Octopus > Octopus sinensis. The sequence continues at coordinate 256,853 of NC_042998.1, read as the reverse complement.
CAATATTCCCAAGAGATTTCTGTCGTAAATATTTCTTTGACATTATCAGGAGAATGTCAGATAAAGTTGCTCTCAATGAGAATTTATATGGGAAATAAGGGATGAAAGATCTACCTTAACCAAAGGATGATCTACTGTTTCGGCTGTCTTCCTAGTCTTTGAATGTATTTCATGTTAATCTGTGTAAGTTGCCAGAAAAGGTAGAAAGCTCAGCAAAAAGAACTTTATATGTTATTTCAAATCCTGTTTTTCCCTTTCCTCTGACTTATAAAATAATGACATTCAAAGGAATACTTTCTGCTTGAAGATCATGTACTTAGGTGGAAGGGGCTACCATATTTAATTACTTAGCCATTAAAAATTTTAATGAATTAAAATTATACCTATAATGATAAGAAAGTCATTAATATTAACAATAATTCTTCTTTAAAGGCAAAGGAGACAACTTCAAAATTCAAATTGATTTAAAATTGTTTTGTGGTTTCCTGTAAGGAGTAAGTCTGATCTTTGGCCAGTGCAGGTATAATGCTATGTCTCAATCTTATTAGACCTCCTCAGTGAAACATACTCTTACATATATTTACCAAACTTTAGGACAACTATGGGAAGATAATCAGCATTTTAGACAAAAACTTATTCACTCATTAGGAAGTTAAAATACATGGGAAATTTTTCTCAAGAATGCCTTCTGTATAAAAATGATATGTCAAAATGGAGCTAACATACTTTATATAATAAACTAAAGGTGTATGTGTACACACATGCTTACATATGTGTGTATGTGTGTGTGTGTAATTCATTGCTGAGAATCATATATTCTCTAGATAGAAATACACTTAGTGGTGCTCAAGAGGTTTAAACTTGAGCTATATATATATATATATATATATATATATATATATTGCTAATGTATTGGTATTCGCTTCTGTTTATTACAATTACCCAGAGGTATAATGTTATCCTGTGCATAGTTAGAAATCTGATATCTACAATTGTCTGATTGATTGAATTTTAGTAAGTAGGATTGTTATTTCACAAACTGGTTATTCTGCAGTTAGGTGCTGTATAATGAAATAATTAAGAAGTAAGGACAAAGTTTCAATATTGTTGTATGGCAACTGAGGCAAATGATGTCATTTTCTTTAGCCTTTGGTCAACCTATACCTTGTGCGTGAAACTGGATAAATGGATATTATGTGGAAACCTCCTGGATAGATTTTACCAGTAATTTAATGGTGCAGCCTTGTAACTTTGAGTCCTGCTGATGCCACATGAGAATTACAATAAGAATGTGTGTATATGTGGAATACTCAGCCAGCTCCATGCTAATTCAATGGGTCTAGTATTTTAGTTGGTTGAACAATTGAACATTCATGGTTGGAAATTCTGACCAAGATCCATCTTCATTTATATCACTATGGTTTTATTCTGTTTGTTGCTTTTTATCTTATCACTCCAGCTGTCAGAAATATTAGCTTCAAAGAAGTTTTGGATATTAGATTCATTCTTACCAAGAGTGGGTAAAAATGGCAAATAGCAGTTTGTACAGCTCAAATATGTCCCAAACATATTCGGACTGATTTAAATGTTTTGTTTACTCACAGAAAACCTGAGCCATTTTAGCAATGTTGACTGATATTATTTTTTTTCCAGGAACCAATTTTTGTGCATTAGACCATAATTGTCATGTCAATGCAACTTGTGTGAATCTCACAACAAGATACATCTGCCAGTGTAAGTCTGGATTCCATGGAAATGGTACCCACTGCAAAGGTAAAATAAAATTTTCTTATACCCATCTTTATAAATTATATACACTTAAAAAAATACACTAATAAGATTGTAGCTTATTTAACTTCGTTTGTATTCATGTTTATACATATTAAATATTGTTTTGTAACATGTTCTGTGCACTGTGTTTACCAATCTTACCAATGTGTATGATGACTCCATGTTTTTATGTATGCATGTTTCTGGGGTTTCTTTTCCCGTTTCATATGTTTTTCTCAAATCCTGTACAAAATTTGGAATTTTTGATCTCCCTCTTTATATGTCATTTATCAATAAGATTTATCTTAAAAAAAAAAAAAAGAATCAATGAAAAATCTTGTTTTTATAAACAATCTTATTGTTTTGACTTTCTATTAATACACTACTTTCAGTAGTTCTCTTGCTACATACTAAACGGTCTATAATCATATGATTGCATTTAATTCTAATATTTCAGTAGGCTATCATTAATGTCCTGCTCACATACATACATATACACACTATCGCTGACATTTATTTTCAAACATATCTATTCTGCCCTTATAATTAGTAGAGGTTGTTGTACCTTGTAGTTCTAAATGTGTGCATTCATTTTAGTGTGAGAACATATTACTTTCATACTCTGCATTGTGTATCTTTAATGATAAGTAATTCTATCCAGGACATTGCTGTTCCTGCTGCTAACCAACTTCAGTCAGTTCTGATTGATTAAATTCATGACATGGAAATTGTCAATGAAATGCCTTTGCTCTAACATTGAATACATCTGGTTTTTGCTGTTACTGTTGTTCTTGTTCTGTTCCTGGAACGGCTCTTTACATTCTGCTATCGAATGATTGATTGGTTTTGGCAAGTGCATTAGGATAATCTGATCAGTTTGCATCTTGTTTGATTTTGTAAGTTGTGAAGTGTTGGTATGATCTTTCAGGATATTTTGTGCTAACATGGAAGACCAGATATTATATTAGTTCATATATATATATATATATATATATGTGTGCAAATCAAATAACACCAATACGGTGGGAAGAAAAATTAAGAAACCTGCTTTCTGTGGTCCTATTAAATAGTTTTGAATCTTGACTAATAAGAAATGCATTTAAAAGTAATTTTAATTTTGTCAGCATTTTGATTGTAAGTTTTTCATTCCATACTAATGGGTGTTTTTGCTTTTTGTTTTTTCATCTTCTGCTATCTAAATAAGCAATTCTGAGGTCAATGCTGAAAATATTGCATATGTGAAATGGCTGTTTTTCTCTGCATGTTGGAATTCCAGTTTTCCATTTTTAACTAACATCTTGTATGATTAGGTATGATTTCTCAACTAACATCTTGACAACTGTCCATTTTGTTTTCACCATATTCATCAGAGAAATCTATTTTTAGTTTTCTCTTAAATATCATCTTCATAATTCATATCTGTTGTAATAATATTGACTAATTAATTAGGGTCCTTATCAAGGATATTCAGTTGTTTCACTTCATTCTCAAAAGCTATTAAATTTACTTCTATGTATAGGCATTTTGTTAGGTCCTGAACTAAGATGCATTACTTAAATTCAAAGAATTGACTTCCATAGTGAAGCAGTTTGTGTTAGAAAATAAACTGATATGAAAACATATACTTCAACAATTTAAAACTTAAATATTTAAATATCTGGTTGCATGAAAAACACTCTAAAAACATATGTGTATATATGCATGTATGTATTTTTATAAATATATACATACATATATATATATATATATATATATATTTATATACATATTTATATACATATATATATATATTATATATATATTTATATACATATTTATATACATATATATATATATTTATATACATATTTATATATATTTATTTACATATATTTATATTTATTTATTTATATATATATGTATATATATAAATATATTTATATGTATATATATATATATATATACCGGAGTAAACACATAAATGTGAAACAAGGTGGAAAAAAGAGTACTCAAATACCAGTGGTAGAGTAATATGCTTTATTTAAAGCAGCAGAAAATTCAACAAAACCTGTTACTCTGAGTTTCCCGTTGCCGTTCATCGGACAGTTTTTGCTAGAATATATATAAAAATACACATATATATGTGTGTATTTATATGTATACACACACCCACACACACGCACACACATATGTATATATAAAACAGACTTTCACAGTTTCTTGATGCATTGGTTGGCCTGGAGCTGTAGTAGAAGACACTTGCCTACAGTACCATGCAGAGGAACTGAACCTGAAACCATGTGGCTACCTAGTGAGCTCCTTAACCACATCTTGGTGGTGATGATGAATATAATAATGATATCTAACTTTGATACAAAGCCATATATTTCTAGGTGAAATTGGTATATATTTCTAGGAGAGTAACTGGTTAAATCCACTCCAGTATGTAACTGGAACTTATTTAGATCAACACTCAAAGAAATTCACAATAAAAGTCAACTTGAGCGAGATTTTGAACTCAAAATATAAAGAATACAGTAAAATAATATACTGCATTTTATCTCATACCTACCAGTTCTGCAGTCCACCTTCCTCGATAATACTATTTATAATAGTAATAATATATTTATGGGTATTAACCAAAATTATCTGGAAAGTCCTTGAGGCAAAGTAAAAACAGCGCATAGAAGGCTCATAATAGAGGAAGGGACAAGAATATTTCTCATTTAAGTTCCTTAAAATGTAGTCTGATAGGAAGCATAATTAAATGGATTTTAACAGCAATACCATGTAACAGCTTCATAATAATAATAATAATAATAATAATAATAATAGTAATAATAGTAATAATAATCCTTTCTATGAGAGACACTAGGCCTGAAATTTGGTAGAGGGATTAGTCAATTACATCAACACCAGCATTTGACTGATACTCATTTCATTGAGCCCCAAAAAATAAAAAGCTAAATCTACTTTTGTGGCATTTGAACTCAGACCATGAAGCCAGAAGAAATGCGACTAAGCATGCTAATGACTCTACCAGTTCACCACTTTAATAATAACTAGCAGTATCGCCCGGCGTTGCTCGGGTTTGTAAGGGAAATAACTATATAAGCATTTTTAGAGAGTTACTTCCCTTATAGATGCCAATTCGGGCTTTCTTAGCCATTTCTGTTTTGGTGTCTTCAAGCCATGAAGTCGTTGTTCTAAAAGAACGCTGGTCTCCTTGACAACGCATTACGACATTAATTTCCTTAAACTCCCTTCCCCACAGCTTCACGAGGGAGGGAAGAAGGGGGAGAAGCAAACACAGGTGCAGGTGTTTGAGCGTGGACGCCAACTCCGCCGCCATCGACACACGGAAAATTATGCATTAAAATGGAATAAAAAATGATGTTAAATTATTTTTAAAATCGTAGACTCATTGTAGACGTGTGCTAATAGCCAGACGGGCTTGATATTAATCACGACTATAAGATACCCGAATTTGGCTAAACTGCACCGCAAAATGTGGGAGGAGTTAGGAATCTAAATCGTAGGAGACAGACACTCACACAACTACAGTTTTATATATATAGATATGACTAAAAGTAAGGATGATAATAATAATAATAATAACAACAACAACAACAACAATGATATTAGTAATGCACAGGCCTAAAGCTATCTATAGTGAAGGCAGAATGAGATTATTTTATTAGCAATGTAAGTAAAATGAAGTGAAGTATAAAATAAAAACAGCTTACCACAGACTTCTCTTCTGCTACACACTTGCATTTATGTATGTATGTATGTGTGCATATGTGTTTATATATGAATCTATAAGCATATTATATTCATATATATGTATATAAGTGCACATATATATATATATTATATATATATATATTATAGGTATTTCTCAATATATATTTCAATATATCACTATGACCTAACCTCAGAGTGCATGAGACATAGGAAGAGACTTGCCTACAGAACCATTTCATAATAATGAAATCAGATATTTATGTAAGGACTTACATACATCATACTCTAGGAAATGTGAATATTAAAGTTAAAATTTAATTATTGAAATGAAATATTAATTTTTAGATATTAATATATATGTTTATATATTTATATACATATGTGTGTGTGTATATATATTAATATATGTATATGCATACATTGCATATCATCATGATATACAATATATGCATATGTTGGTGTATATTATATACATGTAAATGTTATGGAAAGTAACTTAATAATTTCAAACAACTCAGCCTAGACAGCAAAACTGAATTCCTGTATAAATAAATATTGAAATACTCAAAATAGTAAAGTCTCATAATACTTTCAGACATTCAAATAATAAGGATAATAATGATAATAATAATAATAATAATAATAATAATGATAATAATAATAATAATAATAATAATAATGATAATAATAAAAAATACGCAAGCTGCTGAGTTGTAATAGGATGCACCACCCAAAGGCAGACGTAGATCGCCTTTACCTTCCCAGAGCCCAAGGAGGTCGAGGCCTGATCCAATTTGAACTAGCTTACAAAACAACCACAATTGGACTGGCCAAATATCTCGAAATATCGAATGACTGGATGCTAAAGCTCGTGGAAAATCACGAGAGACGAAAGAAGCTTCATTCTATTATAAAGGAAAGCAAAAAATTTGCTATTGATCTCGTGCAGGATACCCAAACTGAACAACCCGAGGGAAGTACGGCAACTATTGTTGCAAAGAAGGTGAAAATGATGGCAATGAAAAAAGCGCACGAGCAATTGGCTGATAGGTGGGAGGAGAAACCTCTGCACGGCAAATATGTGACCCACAGCAAACAAGCTGATGTTGACCAGGAGCAAACCCATCAGTGGCTGCGGAGCTCAGGGCTAAAAGCAGAGAGCGAAGGTTTCATCCTGGCTGCTCAAGACCAAAGCCTATCAACCCGGAACTACCAGGCCAATGTGATGAAAAATGGAGCAGACCCAAAATGCCGATTCTGCAACGACATGATTGAAACAGTGGACCACCTAATCTCTGGATGTAAAGTCTTAGCACCAGTGGAGTATAAATTAAGACATGACAGAGTTGGCCAATATCTCCACTGGCTAATAAGTCGGCATTACAATATCAAAACTGCCGACAAGTGGTATAATCACCACCCTGAGGCTGTAACTGAAGGAGAAAATGTAACCATTCTGTGGGACTTTCCAGTACATACAGACCGAACCATCAAGGCCAATAAACCAGATATTGTTGTGAAAGACCAAAACAATAAAGTTTGCTTATTGATCGACATGAGCATCCCCTGTGATCATAATATCTCAGCGAAAGAGTTTGACAAGCTCAGAAAATATAAAGACCTACTCATTGAAATTGAGAAAATGTGGCATCTCAAGGCGGTTACAATACCAGTGATCGTAGGAGCACTAGGAATGATCAAGAAGGGAACCGAAAATTATATGAGAATGATCCCTGGCTTACCATCCCTGCAAGAAGTGCAAAAGATTGTCTTAACTGGTACATCACACGTATTGAGAAGAGCATTGTCGATGTGAGAACTGTTGCTGCTCATGTATTTTAATTTAACTTTAAAAAAAAAAAAAAATTTTTTAAAATGAACGAACTACTGAGTTTGATTTAATGGCCTACCAATATACACTATGAGTTTCTTTGCCCTAGGAGTCGGGAAGACACTCGGCAAGAAATGGAAGAAAATTTGAAAGAAGAAAAAAAAGTAATAATAATAATAATAATAATAATAATAATAACAAGAGCACTCACAGAGCACAAACCTCTGCCAAGGCAATACCAATGTCCTCTCAACGATTAGCCAGAAATGATTTTTAAAATGAGAATATCTGAAATAAACTCAACTGCTCTCCCAAACGAGAATACTAAAAATGAACCCGACCTCTCTCAAAAATTAAGTAAAAAAGAGGAAAAATAATCAAGAATCCTTGTCCAGTATGAGATCAATCCCAAAATTTAATCAGTTCCTGCCAGTCACAAGACCAAACATTCCCGAAAGTTTCATCAGAATCTATCCAGCGGTTCTTGAGATATCTTGTCCACAGACAAACAAACAAACACGACTGAAAACAATACCTCCACCTTCACTAAGGTGAAGGTAATAATAACTTTGTAATTTAGTCTGAAAGCCAGCAATTTTACAATTCAGAGTAAGTGCATCAAACGTTAACACAGACAAAATGCCACTAAGAATTTTGCCCACTGTGTTAATGATTCTAACAGCTAGTCGCCTTTTCAATATTAACCCTTTAGTGTTTAAACCTGCCATATCTGGCCAAAATATTCCAGCAAAATTGCAAGATCCAACCTCCTACACCTATTCTACAATGTTATTCTAAAAATAATCATATTATCAAAATCTCAAAGTTACAAGATAATGCATGATGGATCCAAAACAGTAATAATAAATAAACATTACATTTGACAGGCTAATCTAAATACAAATGGTTAATAATAATAATAATAATAATAATAACATAGCCATGTGTTGAGGAAAATTCTTTGGGGGTTTGAATAATTGACCCCTGGAAACATGGGTGTTTCATTCATCATCCTTAAACAACCCTTATCCCTTATTCAGGGAGCTTTTGAGTGGCATGGGCTACTCAACTACAAGAAAATTGTAACTGGACCCCACCCACAACGTCATGCACTATTTATCTTGATATGATATGACCATATCATGCACATATTGTTGTGATGCATGTACCTGGTGTGTTCTTATGGGTAGTCATGATGGGTATATTGGGTTTCATATATTTGTGCCCCAGTGTCACTTTGATGGTATGTGCTGCTTTCTCACTCAATGATAATATAATAATAATAATAATAATAATAATAATAATAAACCACTATCTGGAGAAACAGGCAAATGCACATGAAAGATGTTAGTAAATTTGTTCTCACACAAAGAAAACTAATCGTGTAGAATTAGATAAAAATTATCAGTACTGCACAGATAAGCTTCTAAAGGAAATTGCAGAACTAAGACAAGACCTATCAACCACTTAGCAGACAAGGTGAAAGGCAAAGACGTTTTAGTATTTTCTACTATGGCACATGACTTTATTGTTGTGAAATTATGAATCAGTTTGCTTCAATACTAAGATGGCTCATATGTGAACGACCCTTCTGTTGTTGCCAGCTAGTTAATGAGCAGTTTTAAATGCCTATTTTCTCAGCCAAGAAAACAGTATCATATTGTATACATCATCATCATCATCATCGTTTAACGTCCGCTTTCCATGCTAGCATGGGTTGGACGATTTTGATGGAGGGCTGGCAAACCAGATGGCTGCACCAGGCTCCAATCTTGATTTGGCAGAGTTTCTACAGCTGGATGCCCTTCGTAATGCCAACCACTCTGAGAGTGTAGTGGGTGCTTTCTACGTGCCACCAGCATGGAGGCCAGTCAGGCGGTACTGGCAACGACCTCACTGGAATCCTTTTACACATGCCACCTGCACAGCTGCCAGTAAGGCGATGTTGGTAACGATCACGCTCAAATGGTGCCCTTTTACGTGCCACTGGCACGGAAGCCAGTTAGCTGCTCTGGCAACGATCACG